>NC_037683.1:62147624-62343145 GCF_003255815.1 Theropithecus gelada | reverse complement strand
ATATATATATATTTTTTTTTATTAAAAAATATTTATATATACAAAAAAAAATATATATATATATATATACACTCGTGCCCAAGCTGGAGTGCAGTGGCACTATCACAGCTCACTGCAGCCGAGAACTTCAGGGCTCAAGCAATCTTCCTGCCTCAGCCTCCCAAGTAGCTGGGATTACAGGTGCACACCACCACATCTAATATTTTAGTTTTATTTTTTGTAGAGATGGGGTCTTGATGTGTTGCCTGGGCTGGTCTCAAACTCATGGTGTCAAGCCATCCTTCTGCTTGGCCTCCCAAAGTGCCAAGATTATAGATACGAGCCGCTGCACCTGGCCTATGTAACTTGTTTGTATTTTGGATTATCTATTTGAAAATGTAGCTTTGAGCTTCTCAACTTTGGCACTATTGATGTTTTGGCCCACATAATTGTTTATTTTAGGGGCCTGTCTTGTGTCTTGTACATTGTGTAGGATGTTTAGTAGTATCCCTGGCCTCTACCAACTATATGCCTCTGTTTCCCTGCACAGCTCATGACAATCAAAAATGTTCCCAGAGAACAAAATTGCTCCTGGAGAACCACCGAGGTAGATAATAATAGTTAGTACCTTAATTGTAGGTTAGTTTGAAGGTTAAATCACTTAATATACTTAAAGTGCCTGGTTCATAGTAAGCACTCAGTGAATGATGTACTAGGCATTTTCATGCATTTTCTCTCTCAGGCCTTAGAAACCATCCTAAGAAGTAGAGACTGATACTATCCAGTTAATGGTTGAGGAAACTGAGGCACTTATTTAGCTTTTTCCAATGCTATTTTTCCCTTAAAAATTTTTTTTTGGTGTTAAGATAACTATAAATGATATTTTGAACTAGATTGGAATTAAAAATGAAAAGTCTTTGCTAACAATGTTATAGTATATTTAACTGTCTTCTCATTCTTTTGAAGACAAATCCTATTTGTTCTATAGGCATTTTGGAGATACTGTCTTTAATTCCTTTGGCATTGAATGGAAAGCATAGTGATTGGGGAGAGAGAGACTTTAATTATACTTGATTTTATTTATATTTATTTATTTATTTGTTTATTTAGAGACAGTTTTACTCTTTTCCTTCAGGCTAGAGTGTGGTGGTGCAGTCTCGGCTCACTACAATCTCCGACTCCTGGGTTCCAGCAATTCTACTGCCTCACTCTCCCAAGTAGCTGGGACTATAAGTGCGTGCCACCACGCATGGCTAATTTTTGTATTTTTTTTTTGTAGCGACGGGGTTTCACTGTGTTGGCCAGGCTGATCTCAAACTCCTGACCTCAGGTGATCTGCCTGCGTGGGCCTGCCAAAATTCTGGGATTATGGGCGTGAGCCATTGCTCCCAGCCTCTATCTTTGATTTTAGAAATGAATTACCTCTCAAATTATGAGGAGTAATAGTTTTTGTGGTGATTTAGTTACTCAAACAAATGGAACATGGACACATATGTCTTATATGAAATAGTTAATAATGATGATACTTGCATTAATGAATAGATTTTTGTTTTGTTTTGTTTTGTTTTGAGACAGAGTTTCACTCTGTCGCCCACGCTGGAGTGCAGTGGTGTGATCTGGGCTCATTACAAAGTCTGCCTCCTGGGTTCAAGCAATTCTCATGCCTCAGCCTCCCAAGTAGCTGGGATTACAGGTATGCACCACCATGCCCATCTAATTTTTGTACTATTAGTAGATATGGGGTTTCACCATGTTGGCCAGGTTGGTCTCAAACTCCTGACCTCAGGTGATGCACCCGCCTCAGCCTCCCTAAGTGCTGTGAGGTGTGAGCCACTGCACCCAGCCTGAATAGGTCTTAAAAATAATTTGCTGAGATGCTCAAAGCAGAACAAAGGAGAAAATACTGCTTTATAATAACTTCATGGAAAGAATTCAGTAAAATCTCTACAATTCATAGTATACTAATTACTGACACTTCCATTTTTTTTTTCTTTTGTTAGGTGTGCTATCGAGTAGTGATGCAGCTTTGTGGACTTTGGGGTCATCCTGTTTTAGCAGTGAGAGTCTTATTTGAAATGAAAACTGCTAGGATAAAGCCTAATGCTATTACTTATGGTTATTATAATAAGGTAAGTAGGATCGACAGTAGGCAAGTTGTGCTTATCGAGAATGATTATTTTGTATAGGTTTTGTTATTCATGAAACTCCTATTAAAGGAGGTTTTGGAATATGTTTATTTTTTAAAAATTGACAAAAAGTATATATATTTTTCATGTACAATATGATGTTTTGAGATATGTATATTGTGGAATGGCTCAGTTGAACTGTTAAGTAATTAAAATATGCCTTCACGTACTTACCATTGTTTTCTGGTGAGAACACTTCTAGTCTCTTAGCAATTTTCAAAATACAATCTGTTGTTATTAACTGTAGTCCCCATGTTGTTTAATAGATCTCTTGAATTTATTTCTCCTATCGAACTGAAATTTTGTATCCTTTGACCAACATCTTCCAATACTTTCCCCTCACCTCCCAAAGCCCCTGGTAACAATAGTTCTAATCTCTACTTTTATGGGTTTCACTTTCTTGGATCTCATATATATGTGAGATCATGTGGTATTTGTCTTTTTGTGCCTGGCTTATTTCACTTACTATAATGTCCTCTGGGTTCATTCATATTGTCACAAATGACTGGGTTTCCTTTTGTATTTCAGCCTGAATAGTATTTCATTGTGTATATATACCACATTTTCTTCATTCATACATTGATGAACACTTAGGTTGATTTCATATCTTGGTTATTGTGAATAATGCTGCAATAAACATGGGAGTACAGATCTGTCTTCAATAAACTGATTTCATTCCTTTTGCATGTCTATACCCAGTAATAGGATTGTTGGATGGTATGGTAGTTCTAGTTTTAATATTTTTAGGAAACTCTATACTGTTTTTGAGGAATCTTTTTAATGACTGTACTAATTGCATTTCTACCAAGAGTGTGTAGGGGTTCTTTTGTCCACATCCTTAATCAACATCTTTTGTTTTTTTGACAATAGTGATTCTAACAAGTACGAGGTGATAAGAGATCTCATTGTAGTCTTACTTTGCATTTCTCTCATGTTTAGTAATGTTTAGCATTTTTTTATATACCTCTTGGCCAGTATAACTGTTTATATTTGTGTGTATATATATAAACATATACACACACATATGTATGAATTTTTAAAATCAGATATTGCTAATTAACATTATTTTTACCCTTATTTTACCTTTAGGTAGTTTTGGAGAGCCCGTGGCCTAGCAGTACCCGCAGTGGTATCTTCTTATGGACGAAGGTACGGAATGTGGTACATGGCTTGGCACAGTTTAGGCAGCCGCTTAAAAAGACTGTGCAAAGGTCACAGGTCTCCTCAATATCAGGTAATACATGTGATTAGAAATATACTTCCTTGCTGAACCATGAGCTTTATAGGCATATGAATTTTTAGCTATGTGAAGTAGAAAACTTAAATTCTGGTAGACATTTTCACATACATTTAAAGACAGATTATCTTAGTCCAAAATTGTTTTTGTTTTTTTCCAGAAATTTAGAAAGTGTTCTGCAACTATAAATGAACTGTGGGTCATTCATGTTTAGTGTAAGAGATTATCAATGCATGAGTTATTGAATTGCTATTGTCCTTATCTTTAGCTCTTCAAAATGTCACAGGTGGAAGTGATGGGGACACGGTGAGCCACGGTAGCGTGGATAGTTCTAATGATGCTAACAATGGGGAGCACACAGTCTTCGTCAGAGATTTAATCAGGCTTGAGTCCATTGATAATCACTCTAGCACAGGTACTAAAATCCAGATTTTACTAACCGTTCACTTACTCTCATGTTAAATCTTTCCTTTTTCAAAAAGCTTCTTCCGTTCTTGAGTTTGTGTGATATGACTACTTTGAAAGTACTGTATACTTACAAGAGAAACAATAGAGTCTGCAGATCACTTCTCTTTATTTCCTGTAGTACAAAATCAGTATGGGAGTGCTGTGCACAGTGCTCTAGCGTGATGCTTCTTTGTATTTGCTTATCATTAATTTATGAAAGTGTATGCTATAATTAGGAATCATGAGTTAAGGAACTTGAAAAGTAGTGACAACTTGCAAATCTTTTAAAAAAATTAAATAGAAAATGTATCTTAAAATTTTAAGAGTATGAATATTAAAGAGGGAAGGAAGTAAGTCACACAATGAGAGAAAGTAATCTCTTTAAGTTACATTTTTTAAGATCTGAGAAGCTGTTGAAGCTGCTTTTATGTACATAGCCATCCCTCTCCTCTGAAGTTAGAAATAAGTGTAACTAAAGTAGCACATTGTGCAGATATATGTGTGTTGCACATCCTTCTTCTTGTGTTGTTTTTTTTGTTGTGGTTGTTTTTAATATCTCAAGCCTTCCTTTAAAAAGAATTCTGGGTCTAATTCCTGTACTTCATCTGATGAACTTGTCTCAATGACTGAAGTTTCCTTTTCTCTGCTCTTTGTTGCTTTGCTTTTTGCTCTGTGCTGTTTCTTGGTGCTGCATTTGTCCTTGGCTGTCATGGTGTGGGGTGCAGACAGACTTGTATGACGTGAAGCTATGGATACACGTGTGCATTAATGCTACCCTTGAATGTTAACCACATCAGGTAATTTCCCATTTATTAGGTTAAATTTTGCTGACATGCAAGGGTGGGGGAAAGACCTTTCATTGTATTTTAAGTATTGTTATTAGTGGTAAACAGTTTTCATTTTCTTGCCTTTTCTCCTTCAGGTAAATGTAATCATATATAGACTCTATTGAAAATATCCAACTAACTTTTCATGGTCAGTTTGCAAAGCATATTTGTTATCTTATTTGAAAATATATTATGCCTTGCTAAAATTCTTACTTTAAGGTTGGTTTGTAGCATCATTGTGACAAATAGTGTTATAGGCATTGAAGAAGTAATTGTTTCAGCTGTTGAGGTGGTGTGGCTATTGCTTTCCAAAACTGGTCTTGCTGAATTCTTGTGCTAAAAACAACCTTCATATAATTACAGGAGCATGTGTAAATTTGAAAGTCAACATAAAGCTATAGGTTACAATCCTGTTTGTAATTAACTTCCTCAGTTTGCCATCATGTTTGTATATTATATTAACAAATAAGAATTTTTATGAAACTTTTATTTTAAAGCCACCATATTTTATTTCATCTAATATTTTTTCATGATACTTGTAGAAGAAATGGGCTTCATGTATAAAAAACAAAAAACATTTTTTGTATGTAAACGTTTACCAGGAATAGTAATAGATAAACACCTCTCCTCTTATTCCTTCAGAATTTTAAGTTTATCTCATTATAGAGGCAATTTACTCCTTTAATGGAAATACCAGTCTCCTAGTAATCCTGGGTGTTTGGTATAAAGACTTCAGTAGTTGGGCACAAACTTTCAGGTCCCCTTTATTTATATTTTAGCTGCATTTCAAATAACTGAATGCCACATACTGAATTTGCAGTGATGGTGTACCTCTGTAGAACTTCTGACAATGCCATTTGATGCTTTTGGGGTTTTCAGCCCAGATGCTTAAGTTGCTCATTTCATTAAGGATTATCTCGTGGAATCTTTCCACTTGGTACCTGGTACAGAGTGACTTAGCTGTTAGGAGCATGTTTGGTTTTAATCTACCCGGGTCCCAGCCTAGTGTTGATTTCATGGCACCATATTGCTTTACCAGACTTTTTGAGGGAGCTAGTAAAAAAGTGACTGAAGTTAGTCATTCTAAGTAGTAGTATTTAAAGACATTAATTCTTTTGTTGTATGGCAAACCCAGAGTCTGAGTGGCAGTGTAATAAGTGATGGAAAATGGAGGTACTGCATATGTTATTTTATGTGTCCTTTATTGACATCTTTATACTGTTTTCTCTAGTACCTGATCTTAGTTTTGATTTTAAATTATAGAACTTTAAAGTCAAAACAGACTTTTAAAATATTTAAAATAATTTCAAACTTACAGAAAAGTTGCAAGAATAATACAGAAAACTCTCATATCTTTAATCTAGATTCCCTCCTTTTTAGTTTGCCACATTTGCTTTATTATTTTCATTCGGTATGCATACACATACCATTTCTTTTTCCTAAATCATGTGAGCAGGTTACATACATCTTGCCCTTTTACCTCTTTATTATTTCAGTGGTATTTTCTCTTATATACAACCACACTTTAGTTACCAAATTGAAGAAAACATTGATATACTACTTCATAGTTTATATTCCAAGTTTGTCAGTTATCCCAGTGTTCCTTGTGGTACTTTAACTCCCTTTCTTCAGTCTTCCTTAACCTGGCACAGTTCCTTAGCCTTTTAAAAAATCTTTTATGACCTTGGCCTTTTTGAAGAATTCATTTTAATTATTTTGTGGAATGTTTCTTAACTTGAGTTTGTCTGTTATTTCCTAGCGATTAGGTTATGCATCCATGGGTGTGCTACATGAATGATGTTGAATACTTCTCAAGTTGTCACATCCTACAGGCACACACAGTCTGTCCTTCATCGGTGATTTAATTTGGATCACCTAGTCTCACTATTGTCTGGTTTCTCTGTGCTTAGTTACTATAATCTTTTTCTTCCTCTCAGATAATAAGCTATTTTTGAAAGGACACTCTGAGACAATGTGCTAATATCCTTTCTCATGACACTTTCTCTTTTAAATTTGGCATCCATTGATGATGCTTGCCTGAACCAGTCATTACTGTGATGGCTACAAAGTGGTGATTCTGCCAATTCTATCACTGTTTTCAAATTTAGAAGACGATGTTCTAGTATATGGAAAATTCTCCATTCTCTGTTTTTTTCTTATTTATTATCAGTATGGACTGATGGGTTCCTGTTTTATTCATTGAAATATAATTCATTACTGCCCTTATTTGTCCTCAAATTATCCCTGTGTGGGCCAGTGGAAGCTCCTTTAAGCTGTTTTTTATATCCTTTAGATACTCTCCCATTATGTTTCTGAACACTACCTTTTTGGCACAACAAAATGTTCTAGCTCAATCTTACACCTTCTCTGTCTGAGCTCTGGAATCAGCCATTTCTTCAGGGACCCCAGGTTCTTGCTCATGGGGAATAGATTTTAGAAGCCAAGATTTGGGATCACTGTTACCACAGTGTTACTGCTTCTAAACTTTTTTCCTAAGCTAGAAAATATGTGTACTGTACATAAAAAATAATTTCAGAATTGTCACACCCATTTCTCTGTGAAAAACAAACCTACTAAGCAGTTCAGGATTTGACTATTACTCTTAGGCTTAAGGTGGATATTCAAAATAATGTGTTCAAAGTTACTTGGATTAGTCCTCCCCTGGCCCTTTCAGTGGGGTTATATTATTCATGGGAAATATAGTTGGCTTCATTTGTTTCCATTTGCATTCAGTTGCACCCCCTTTATCTTACTAATTTTTTTTAACATGCAGAAGTGTATTGTATCTCCAGAGATAAAAACAATACCATAAGCTATACATAGAGAAGTTTTATCCCTCTTTATTCATTGCATCTTATTTCCCCCCAACCGTGGTAGGTAACCATCTTTACTGTTTCCTGGTTTATTTTTCCTGCATTTCTTTTTGCAAAAGTAAGCAGATGTATGTGTGTTTTTTTCTTACAGAGAAGGTAGCATTCTGTAGACACTCTTCAAAAGACACTTTTCCAAACATCTTGTCTACATCTTTTTAATTTACAGATGAAGAAATTAAGATGTAGTGCTTCCAAATGTGTTTAGTCTTTGATGTTCCTGTTTCTACTGTTCTTTGTGGCTTATCATTATTTTTAAAATGTTCTGTGTTCCTTGTGTGCTTTCTTGTCTTTTGTCTAACCGTAATTGTGTAGGTCAGTGGAATTTTCTTTTGATATTTTATATATGAATTATAAGTATATGAAAACATTTATATGTAAGTCTGCATTCTTTTTAACAGGTGGTCAGTCTGACCAAGGATATGGGTCTAAGGATGAACTTATAAAGGATGATGCAGAAATTCATGTGCCTGAAGAACAAGCAACAAGAGAATTGATAACTAAAACAAAAATGCAAACAGAAGGTTAAGTCCTGATGTTTACGAACTTTACTTAGAATAATACCTGCATTATTAATAATTAAAAGTTTATCTTAGTTGATAGCTTTGATGATTATTTTCACAAATGTAAGGTCTGGCTCCTAAGATGCTATGTACTTAACAGTACATATAAGGTAGATTTTGGTAGTCTCTGAAGTTTTAAAATTTAAGAGACTTTGTTTCTTTTTCTTTTTCTTTTTTTTGTTTTAGAGACAGAGTCTTGCTCTCTCGCCTAGGCTGAGTGCAGTGGCGAGAACATGTCTTACTGCAGCCCTGGTCTCCTGGCCTCATGATCCTCCTGCCTCAGTCCCCTGTCAGCTGGGACCACAGGCACATGCCACCATGCCCAGCTAATTTTTTTATGTTTTGTAGAGACAATGTCTCGCCATGTTGCCCGGCTAGTCTTGACCTCCTGAACTTAAGTGATCTTCCCGCCTCAGCCTCCCAAAGTGCTGGGATTACAGGTGTGAGCCACCACACTCTGTAGGTCAGCCCTTAATTTTGCAGGAAAGTATGACCCATTGAGGTATTTGCCATATTTACATAACTACTTTTGACAGAACCAGGACTAAACTTTGAGTCATCAAAACTTCTATTTTAGTGCCATTTTTAATTTTGAAAGGCTCTTTCACTAGCAGTCCTTCAAATATCTAGGTGCATAGTTTTCATTGGTAGGTTAAAAATAGTCTATGTGGGCTGGGTGCGGTGGCTCATGCCTGTGATCCCAGCACTTTGGGAGATTGAGGCGGGCAGATCGCTTGAGGCCAGGAGTTCGAGACCAGCCTGGGCAATGTGGTGAAACCCCGTCTCTACTAAAAATACAAAAATTAGCCAGGCATGGTGGCAGACACCTGTAATCCCAGGTACTGGGGAGGCTGAGGCAGGAGAATCGCTTGAACCTGGGAAGCGGAGGTTGCAGTGAGCCGCTACTGTGCCATTGCACTCCAGCCTGGGTGATAAGAGCAAGACTCCATCTCAAAAAAAAAAAAAGTCTATGTGGTTTTTCCTGTTTTTTATAGGACTCATTAAGGCAGAGATAATTTGTTGTAATAATTTTATGAAAATATGAAGGAATATTTTGGCTTATGGAATAAGAAAGACACTCTTCCTGTTCTCTTTCACAAAAGTATACTTTATTTAATGTTACTTATTTTATACTCCAGAGTTTTGGAGAAGCAAGCCCCTCTCCTGCTTGCCAAGTGATGAGAAGGAGAACTGAAGACCAGAGACTTTATTGATTCACTAAAGAACTTTTATGTTAGGATTATTGAATGGTTAAACAAAGCATTTCAGTTAATGGCAGCATTTATGGCATAAAGTAAACCAGACACAGTCTATTTTACTTTGTGTCTAAAGTAAAATAGACACACTGACTGTTGGAGAAAAATACATACAATATGTAAAAGTCAGTATATGGTTTCTGTTTAATATTGGCAAAAGTAGGAATGATAACATCCAAATTTTTTTTTTCCAGAGGTGTGTGTTGCCTCTGCTATTGTGGCAAAACATTCACAACCTAGTCCAGAGCCTCACAGTCCTACTGAATCTCCTGCATGGGGCAGCAGTATTGTGAAAGTTCCGTCTGGTATATTTGATATCAACAGCAGGAAAAGTAGCACCGGTAAGTCTTTACATTTTGGTTATTAAATATTTAAAATAAACGTCTATAGACACGTATGTGTCTTTAATGACATTAAATTTTTGACTTAATTGTAATGAACATGCTAAAGAGCCAGAAGGGACTTTTGAATTCTCTAAATCAGCTAAAGAAATTGAAAATATTGTTATTTAAAGGTGTTTGATTTTTAAAAGGAGTATTTAGTGTGTTTAATTGTTATTTAGAATACCCTTTCCTGTTGTGGTGCCTGTTCTCCATTTGGCCACTCTTTCTCATTTTAGATAATGAGAAAGTGTACTTGTAGGGCTTCCTGTATGCATCATGAACAGAGAGGCAGTGATGTGATCAAATTCCAGAGGGCTTATGAGTGGCCGGTTAATTCCTATCACTGAAGGGAAATGGAAGAAAAAGATTCACGTCATTTCCGCTCTACACAGATATGCCAGTGGGTCTTTGATTTTGGCCATTGTTATAGGTACCCCAAGCCACTTTTTATTTGTGATTATTGTACTAAATAACTCTGTGTGTATGACTCCCTTGAATTTGAGTTTTCTACTTTCATTATATATAGGCCTCCCAAGACTCTTCTGGCACACGTCTAAGTATATGATTTTAAAAGACGATGAAATTGGCCTGCATCCTTTGCCCTTCATTAGTGGTGGCTGCAGTTCACTTTTCTAAAGTTGACTGTCTTGTCTGAAGATGTATCTATTGTATGACTTTACAGAAATTAATTTGTTCAGCTTCTTAAACCAATGTAAAAGTACTCCTGTTCTTAAAGTCTTTTCTCTTTGTATTTACCGTGACTCTGAGTTTCACTCATTACTTGTTTGGTTAGTGCTCAAGAGGTGGTGGGGCTAAAGGTTTTTTGAGAAAATAATTGATGTATACATTGCAGATCCCATTTTCCCAACCTCTTGATAGCAGAGATGCTGGGGAAAAGGAGGGAAGAGTTTTCTTTGTCAGAGGCTTAGCGTCCTCTCAAAATATTGAACTGGACATTGTGGACTGCTGTGTTTCCTTCCCTTTTTAACTTATTTTCATATTAAGAATGAAGGGTGAGGATAATGGGGCTTTTGTCAGTATAGCAATTTTTTTTTTTAACATTGAATAAAATGTGCTGTTAAATTCCTGGAAATACTGTGAGAACCAGTAATATTTGCAAAGATTTGTTTCTCAAATATTGGGAACAGCTTTCAAAGCAGGTACATATTTTGAGTTGTAAAATAGGCTAGTTTAATTCCCATGAAGGCTTAAAAGAATATCTCTAAATGCTTATTCTGATTAATTTATATAATTATGATTATTAGTACTAACTTGAAAGATTAAAAAGAACCTTGAAATCAATCTTGAAGTTTAAAAGAAAGATCTTTTCTAAGACAGCTTTTTTCCTTGAAGCTCCCAGGCATTTTTATGCTTTTTAACAAAACAAATGATGTGACTACAGTAAAAAGCAATGGATAAAAAAGAAAACAAAGGAAAAGAAAAACACAAATGAGAATCCTAAATATGAATAATTCAGGCTGCTATACAATTCCATAGACTAGATGGCTTATAAACAACAGAAATTTATTTCTGCCAGCCTCAGTGGCTTATGCCTGTAATCCCAGCAATTTGGCAGGCTGGAGGGGAAGATCGCTTGAGGCCATGAGATTGAGGCTGCAGTGAGCCATGATTGCACCACTATACTCCAGCCTAGGTGACAGAGTAAGGCCCTAACTTTATTTGTTTGTTTTTGAGACAGACTCTCACTCTGTCACTTAGGCTAGAGTGTAGTGGCGCAGTCGTGGCTCACTGCAGCCTCAGCTTCCTGGGCTCAAGCAATCGAGGATTCTCCTGCCTCAGTCCCCCAGGTAGCTGGAACTACCGCGCCACCACGTCTGGCTAATTTTTGTGTTTTTTTTCTGGAGACAGGGTTTCTCCATGTTGCCCAGGCTGGTCTCGAGCTCCTGAGCTCAGGTGATCCACCTGCTTCAGCTTCCCAAAGTGCTGGGATTACAGGTGTGAGCCACCATGCCCAGCCTGACTCTAACTTAAAAAAAAAAAAAAAGAAAAAAGAAAAGAAAGAAATTTATTTCTTACAGTTCTAGGGTCTGGAAAGTCCAGGATTAGGGTGTTAGCATGGTGAGTTCTGCAGAGGGCCCTCTTCCAGGTTGCAGACTGCTAACTTACTGTTTCCTTGTACAGCAGAGAAGGAGAGAGCTCTCCTTCTCTAAGGGCTCTAATCCCATTCATCAGGGTTCCGTTTTCATAATCAAATTATCTTTCAAAGGCCCTGCCTCCTAATACCATCACACTGGGGGTTAGGATTTCAGCATGTGGATTTTGAGGGACACAAACATTCAGTCTGTAACAGGAAGACTTAAGTTCTAATAATGATTCAAATAGGAAATAATAGCTTTTGGAGTGAAACAAATTGCATGGTAGCAAAGAGTAAAAGACTGCTTTCTTCTTCCAAAGCTGGGGGAAGCTGCTGTGGCCATTAGCATATTTTTTCTCTACCTGATCAAATAAGACTGACTTCTGTGAAGGCTGGGATTATGTCTGTTTTATTTGCCTTTGTATTCCTAGCACCTCATATAGTGGATACTACTAGACCTTTAGATATTTGTTGAAGAAATGGATATATCTGAGTAATTTTTTAACCACTCAGATTTTATCAGCCTTCTTAGAATTTTCCAGTGCTAGGCATTCCATTCCGGATTCTTTTACTTTGCAGCAGTAAGACTTTGAGTATAGCAAATATACAGTTCCTCTGCGATTACAAATTTGCTTTTTGCAGAGTAGATTCCTGGCAAGTATTTGTTGAATTGGATACAAAACTAAGATGGAAGAGATTCTTTCTTTTTTTGTATTTCAGTGAACAACACAGGTATATCCACCTATCATATGTTGCATGATTTGTTTTTTTAAATGGGTGTTTATATACATACAGGATGAAAGACTGATTATACATTAAAATGTTATCTCTGGGAGGCAGGTTTAAATAGCTCTTCCAGAGCACTTTTTTAAATACCTTCTTTATGGCCTCTAAATTTTCTGGATCTTTTATTTTGAGTATATGTCACATTCATAATCAGGAAAACAATAAACATTTTAATAAAAGTTAACTTGGAAAATAGATTCATCATTAATATTTTACTTTCCCTTTTAGGTAGTATATCAAATGTGCTGGTTTCTACTCAAGATCCAGTTGAAGATGCAGTCTTTGGCGAAGCTACTAATCTCAAGAAGAGTGGTGATAGAGGAGAAAAAAGACAAAAGCATTTTCCTGAGAGAAGTTGTAGTTTTAGTTCTGAAAGTCGAGCAGGAATGTTGCTTAAGAAGAGTAGTTTGGATTCGAATTCAAGTGAAATGGCTATCATGATGGGAGCAGATGCTAAGATTCTCACAGCAGCATTGACATGTCCTAAGACTTCTCCACTTCATATCACAAGAACCCATACCTTTGAGAATGTTAGCTGTCACCTACCTGATAGTAGGACTTGTGTGTCTGAAAGTACTTGGAATCCTGAGTACAGATCATCTCCGGTGCCAGAGATGCTTGAGGAAAGCCAAGAACTCCTTGAGCCTGTGACTGATGATATACCTAAAACTACTGCAACAGAGGATACATATGAGAGTCTACTAAGTGATAGTAACAGTAATCAGTCCAGAGACTTGAAAACAGGATCCAAAGATCTGAGGAATAAGAGAAGTAGTTTATATGGTATTGCTAAGGAGGTTGAGAGGGAAGATGTTGAAACTGGACTAGATCCTTTGTCTCTTTTAGCCACTGAATGTTCAGGGGGAGAAACTCTTGATTCTGAAGATAAGTTGTTTTCTCCAGTTATTGCACGTAATCTGGCTGATGAAATAGAAAGCTATATGAACCTAAAAAGTCCCCTAGGTAGTAAATCTTCTAGTATGGAATTACATGGAGAGGAAAACAGAGAGTCTGGCATGACTACTGCATTTATTCATGCTCTAGAGAGGAGATCAAGCCTACCTTTAGATCATGGTTCACCAGCACAGGAAAATCCTGAAAGTGAGAAAAGCTCGCCTGTAGTGTCCAGGTCTAAAACTTTTACTGGGCGTTTCAAGCAGCAAACCCCCTCTCGAACTCATAAAGAACGTTCAACTTCTTTGTCAGCACTGATACGTTCTTCGCCACATGGCTCGTTGGGTTCTGTAGTAAATTCTTTGTCAGGACTAAAGCTGGATAATATACTCTCAGGGCCCAAGATAGATGTCCTAAAATCTGGTATGAAACAAGCAGCGACTGTAGCCAGTAAGATGTGGGTAGCTGTTGCATCTGCGTACAGCTACTCAGATGATGAGGTAAGAAAGCTTTATGTGTGTAGTCTGTCTGTTATTGGAATGTTTATAGTATCTTTCTAGAAATATATATATTATTGTTAAGAGATTTCTGTGCCCAGGCTGGAGTGCAGTGGCGTGATCTTGGCTGTCTGCAACCTCTGCCTCCCGGGTTTGAGTCATTCTCTTGCCTCACCCTCCTGAGTAGCTGGGACTATAGGGATATGCCACCATGCCCAGCTAATTTTTGTATTTTTAGTAGAGATGAGGTTTCACCATGTTGGCCAGGCTGGTCTTGAACTCCTGACCTCAAGTGATCCACCTGTATCAGCCTCCCAAAGTGCTGGGATTACAGGCATGAGCCAACGTGCCTGGCTGATTTCTGGTAACTTTGGTTTTTATATTTTATGTAGTCTATCTGATATTGGAATGTTTGTATATCTTTTTAAAAATATATGAAGGATTATTAAGAGAGTGCTGGTAACTTTGGTTTTCATATTTAAAAACTATGCATATTTGTTTTCTTTCTTGAAGTAACTTGAACCATATATGTAAGGAAGTTAATAATATAGAAATAGAATATCAGGACCATTTTATAATTCCATAGACTAGTCTAAACTAAAACATGATTTATTTCTTTGAAAGCTCTAATGATTAGTGTTTGAAGTTAATAAAAATGCCATATTATATTTGTGTAGCATTCACTTTTAAAATAATTTTTACCTATGTAATCTCCTTAATACATATAAAGTCAAGCTGAAGTTTAATCCATAGATTTCATACTACATGGCAAAAATAATTGTCTTTAAAAAACGTTATACACATAGAGTTAATCATTAGATCTTTTGGTAAAAATGAAAGTAAGTTTTGCTTGTTTTACAGAAAAAAATTGAAATTTCACCTTGTATGCAAATAATTGTATAGTATTTGAGGACTTTAGTAGATAAGGCAGATACCTACAATGTTTGCTCTCATTATTTAACAGTATGTCCTAGGTACTGTTATAAGTTGTATGTCTGCTTTTATATATTAATATATACAAACATATGTATTTGTTTAATTTTCATAGCAACCCCATGAGGGTGGTACTGTTGTTATCCTGATTTTTTAGATGATATTTGAAACTCAGAGAGGCTAACTAGGGAATAGTAGAACTATGATTTGAAGTCAAAGAGATTGGATCTAGAATCCATGCTGTTACCTTAGAAGCAATATCTCAGGAGAAGATACCAAAGAGCAATATATGAAAAGAGATTCAGGTTGGGGGCTATCGGGAAAAAAAGCAAAGCAGGTGATATCTAAGTTAGGATCTGAAGGATAAATTTGACATTTGGGGTTAAAGCTGTAAGAAGAGTGTCAGAAGAGTATATCTAAAAGAATAATGTGAAATGGTATGGAAGCTTAAAGCATCATGCACTTTCAAGATAATATAATCAATTTCAGATTGTTAAAGATCTAAATCGGAATTAGACACATGGGAAAAGACGTTAGACATATAAGCTGGGCGCGGTGGCTCACGCCTGTAATCCCGGAACTTTGGGAGGCTGAGGCGGGTAGATCACGAGGTCTGGAGATCGAGACCATCCTGGCTAACACAGTGAAACTCCATCTCTACTAAAAATATAAAAAATTAGCCGAGCGTGGTGGCGGGTGCCTGTAGTCCCAGCTACTCAGGAAGCTGAAGCAGGAGAATGGTGTGAACCCAGGAGGCGGAAGTTGCAGTGAACCGAGATTATGCCACTGCACTCCAGCCTGGGCAACAGAGTGAGACTCTGTCTCAAAAAAAAAAAAAAAAAAGAAAAAAGAAATTAGACATATAAGACTTTTATACCATTTGAAGGAATACTTTATAGACAAAATAATAATTGAATTGAAAGTATGGTATTGAACATTATAAATTAGCTATTTCATATTTAAAGAGCTTACAAGGTCAGTCAAGGGAAGGCAAAATAAAATAGCTTCCAAAGTGTCTTAATCTGGCATTATGATAAAAAAGAAAAAAAAAGAGTGTATCATTTTATTTTATTTTTTGAGACAGGGGCTTGCTCTGTTACCCAAACTGGAATACAGTGGCACAATCATGGCTTACTGTAGCCTCGACCCCCTGGTCTCAAGCAATCCTCCTGCCTCAGCCTCCTAATTGCTAGGACTACAGGCGTGCACCACCATGACTGCTAATTTTTTATTTTTTGTAGAGATATGGTCTTGCTATGTTGCCCAGGCTGGTCTTGAACTCCTGGGCTCAAGTGTTCCTAGGTCTCCCAAAGTGCTGGGATTCCAGCCATGAGCCACTGCACCTGGCCTTTGTTTTATTTTTGAAATTTTATTGAGGTTGGTTATGAGGACTCATGTCTGTAATCCCAGCACTTTTAGAGGTTGAGGTGAGCATTTGCTTGAGCCCAGGAGTTTGAGACTAGCCTGGGCAACATGGCGAAACCCCATCTATACAAAAAAATTAGCTGGATGTGGTGGCATGTACCTGTAGTCCCAGGTACTCTGGAAGGTGAGGTGGGAGGATAGCTTGAGCCTGGGAGGCAGAGGTTGCATTGAGCCGAGATCACACCACTGCACTCCAGCCTGGGCGACAGAGACCCTATCTCCCCTACCCCCCAAAAAATTATCTAACTGTTAAAAACAGAAGTACATTCCACAGGGATATTTGGACTTGGAATATATGACACTGTAAATTCCAAGTCACTGTGGATCTTGTCTTGTCTTTTCATTGTTACAGCCCTGGCACCAGTAAGCAGTACCTGGCAAAAGGCAAATAGGATATACCTAATAAATATTTACAAATTAAGGAATAAATTAAAAGTCTATAAAATGTTTTTAACTTGCATCCGCAGTTTAATCTAAGGAAGTAATTAGAAGTGTATGTAAAAATAGAGGAATTTTACCAATGTAATTTATATAAGATTGAAGCATTTTGAATATTTAAGCAACAGGGGGAGTTAGTAAATAATAGTGTATCAGTAAAACAGATTAGTTCACAGGGGTTTAAATAATTAGAAAATTTAATGACATTAAAATAATTACATAAGTACAGGTTAAAAACAATATTCTAATTTGTAAAGATTTATTATATGATTTTATATGTATGTTCTAAATGACTAGAAAGATATATATCAAGATTTTGATTATATTCTCTGACTGTTGATCATAAGCGTTTTTTATTCCTTGTTTTGCTTATCTGTATTTAATTTTTACAAATCATGTAACATGGTTTTATGGCAAGGAACACACAAATCTTTCGTTTTTAAAGCAAAAAAACCTGATTGTTGAAATGTTTTCTACCTCAAGCTTCAACATTCACTTATGTGGTTAAGAGCTACAGTGTTTGAAACTTTGTTTATGTTTCGTGGCTCTAATATTGATATTTGTTATTCTGAACATTCAGATTCCTAGCCAAAATTATCACAGCAGCTTTATTTGAAACAACTCATATTATCCATATTTTAAAATTATGTAATTAAAAGTTAAAGAAGTTTAGTAATTTCTGTAAGATTACATATCTAATAAATGGTGGAGAACAAGGTCACAATCTGGCTGACTCAAAAACCCCTACTCATACAGGGATTCCTGATTCCATTAGAGACAGTGAGCTCCCTAGAATTCTGTTATTTTATAAGATTCAATATTGAGAGACACCCAGACCTCCCACATACACCTGAGGCACACCACGATCTTTTTTAAAGTATTGTTGCTTATGGCTTGAATGTCTTGGAGTGTGGAAGGGAAATTCCAAATAATAGGAGATTTCAAAATGGTTTTGAAAAATGTGGGGATGATGATTTGTTTAAGGATTATAGAGTTTAATTCTGAAAAGGGTAGAGTGAGTATATTTCAGTGGAGAAGGTATTATTTATGTGTGTGGAATTTTTTTTTTTTTTTCAATTAAAGGAGGAAACTAATAGAGATTACAGCTTCCCGGCTGGCCTAGAAGACCATATTTTGGGGGAGAATATATCGCCTAACACAAGTATCTCAGGATTGGTCCCCAGTGAACTTACCCAGAGCAACACAAGCCTTGGCAGTAGCAGCAGTAGTGGAGATGTAGGAAAATTGCATTATCCAACAGGTATGGGGAAGGATTATCCTTTCTTCATTTGCTTTATAATAGTTTTTGCTTTTTTTTTAATTTAAGAGATGGGATTTTGTCATGTTGCCCAGGCTGGTCTCGACCTCCTGATCTCAAGCAATCTGCCTGCCTCAGCCTCCCAAAGTGCTGAGATTACAGGCGAGAGCCACAGCGCCTGGCCTGCCTTTGCTTATTTTAATTTAGATGCCTGTAACTCCCCACTCAATAAGCCCCATTTGTTGAGATGATTGAGAGATTTTTAATAGTAGCCGCCTTATGATCTATTCTGATCTTCTATGATTTATAACTGCTGTGGCCACCTACTGCCTTTGTTTAGTTGTATATATTCGTGGATTATATCATTAGTTCTCAAACTTTGGCATGCATCAGAATAATCTGGGGAATTTGTTTCAAAATATATGCAAATGTCCAAACCTAACGCTAAAACTTCTGAGATTGAATTTGTGAGATGGGGCCTTGGGAATGTGTATTTTTAAGCAGTTCTCTGGGTTAATCAGATGTATACCAGAGTTTGAGAATCTCTAGGATGTGTCATTGAAGTTTCTTACTCCATGCTACTTTTTAAAATTATGATTCTGTTCTTTTTCTCTGACTTTTTACTATAAAAATTTCAAATGTCCGAGCCAGGAATGGTGGCTCATGCTTGTAATCCTAGCACTTTGGGAGGCCGAGGCGGGTGGATTGCCTGAGTTCAGGAGTTCGAGACTAGCCTGGGCAACACAGTGAAATCCCATCTCTACTAAAATACAAAAAAAATTAGCTGAACATGGCAGCATGCGCCTGTAATCCCAGCTACTTGGGAGGCGGAGGCAGGAGAATCACTTGAACCTGGAAGGTGGAGGTTGCAGTGAGCCGAGATTGCACCATTGCACTCCAGCCTGGGCAACAGAGTGAGACTCTGTCTTTAAAAAAAAAAAAAAAATTTCAAATATCCTGAAAAGTTGAAAGAATTGTATAATGAACAGTTATGTATTTTCCACCTAGATTTAATTAACTGTTGTTAACTTTATCTCTTTCTATGTATGCATACATTTTTATACTGAGCCACTTGAAAAACAATTGCAGACTTTATGATATGTTCCCCCTAAATACTTTGGCATGCATTTTCAAAAAACAAGGACATTCCCTACCTAAGGTGTTATGATGTTTATTCCTTTGTAGGTGAAGTTCCATTTCCAAGAGGCATGAAAGGGCAAGACTTTGAAAAATCAGATCATGGTTCTTCTCAAAATACCAGCATGTCTAGCATCTATCAGAATTGTGCAATGGAGGTAAAAGTTCTGTATTCAGTTCATGATAAAGTAGCTGTAAGCATATTTTTATTGCAGAATGGCATTTAACAGGATTCTATGACACCCTTGTGGACAGTATAATAAGTCATTTTGTTGAATTTACTTGATGTCTTACGTAAGACAATGAACTGATAGTTTACCTGTGAAATAAAAGAACTGTTATTAATAATTCCAAATTTGATCAATAGAATAAATGAAATCCCATTATCTCAAGAGAATGCCTGTTAAGATTAATTTTTATTAAATGGTCTCAGTATCTGCATTTTTCTGTTTTTAGGTTTTGATGTCCAGTTGTTCACAGTGTAGAGCTTGTGGAACTTTAGTTTATGATGAAGAAATTATGGCTGGATGGACAGCAGATGACTCAAATTTGAATACAGCTTGTCCATTCTGTAAAAGCAACTTCTTGCCTCTTCTCAATATAGAATTCAAAGATTTGAGAGGTTCTGCAAGGTTAGTCTTAAAAAGCTCTCTCAAGAAGTAAGTACCCTCAAAAAACATGACTTCTGGGAGAAGACCGAAATATTCATGGTATGCTCCAGGTTTGCCTTCCTGTCTGTCCTTCACCTTCAGTATTTGAGTAGCAAATGTTAGTAATGTGGGAGTCTACTTTACCATGTTATTTAAAGTAGGATTATCAGCTGGGCTCCGTGGCTCATGCTGTAATCTCAACACTTTGTGAGGCCCAGGTGGGAGAATTGCTTGAGGTCAGGAGTTCAAGACCAGCTTGGGCAACATGGCAAGACCCTGTCTCTACAAAAGATTTTTTTTAAATTAGCTGGGCATGGTAGTGTGCACCTGTGGTAGCAGCTACTAGGAAGGCTGACACAGGAGGATCTCTTGAGCCCGAAAGTTTGAAGCTGCAGTGAGTATATATTTTAGAAGAAACAAAGGGGGAAAAAAGGCTTCAATTCTTCTCTTATCACTTGCACTTCCTAGTAGTATTCTGTGCAGTTAAATGACCAAATTCTAGGCAATAGAAAGGAGACTAGCTGATCTATAGTTATACATTAAATAATTGAGAATTTGGTAACTCTGTACTGACCTAAGGAATTATACTTAATATTCCGTTCGTTTTATGGAACAAATTGAACTTTTTATTTCCTGCCTTTAGCTGCTTTATAAAAAATACATTGCCAGGTGTGGTGGCTCACACCTGTAATCCTAGCACTTTGGGAGGACGAGGCGGGTGGATTGCCTGAGCTCAGGAGTTCGAGACCAGCCTGGGCAACATGGTGAAACCCCGTCTCTACTAAAATACAAAAAAGTAGTCAGGTGTGGCGGCATGTGCCTATAGTCCCAGCTACTCGGAAGACTGAGGCAGAAGAATTGCTTGAACCTGGGAGGCAGAGGTTGCAGTGAGCTGAGATTGCACCACTGCACTCCAGCCTGGGTGACAGAGTGAGACTCTGTCTCAAAAAAAACCCAAAACATTTAGGCTGGGCACAATGGCTCATGCCTGTAATCCCAGCACTTTGAGAGGCTGAGGCAGGTGGATCACTTGAGGTCAGGAGTTTGAGACCAGCCTGGGCAACATGGCAAAACCCCATATCTACAAAAAAATACAAAAAGTTAGCCTGACACCATGGCACATGCCTGTAGTCCCAGCTACTCAGGAGGCTGAGGCAGGAGAATGGTTTGAACCCGGGAGGCGGAGTTTGCAGTGAGCTGAGATCACACCGTTTCATTGTAGAGGTGTTTCTTCTCTGTTTTTTCTTTTAGCTTCAGGTGTGGCGCTAAGTCAAATCATACTCTTTAATTCCTGACACACCATCATCTTTGACCTGTGCAAAGGCCCTCTTGTATTTATCCTCCTTTCCTCATTCCCACCCTCATTCCCTCGTTCTACAATGACACTGACTCTGCTAAGTGTCATATATCTAACTTTATCTCTTTTTATTACTCAGTTTAAAATCTGAGTTACTATATGTACATCTAGTTTATTCCTTTTCTGCTACAGAAAGTTAATATATCTTTCTACTTATCCGTTATTCTAGTGTTAGATACTTCAGTTGCTTTCAGTTCTCTATTACTACAAACACCACTGCAGTAATGGAGTGTACTGCAAAATACATACCCCTTTTGAACTTGTGAAGTAGTTTCTCTAAAAAAACAATAATCCTTGGAGTAAGATCATTTTCATACATGATTTTAGTAAACACAAAATACTGCTTCCTAGATGGCTACACTCCCACAAATAGTACCTAAGAATTCTCATTTCTATATAGCCTTACCAGCATTTGGTATTATCACTTTTTAAATTTTGGCGTTGTTTGAATTTGTCTCATTACTGACAAATTTGAGTTTCTCTTCATTACTTGTTATTCTAGCCTTTTTTTTTTTTTTTTTTTTTTGGAGACGGAGTTTCACTCTTGTCACCCAGGCTGGAGTCCGGTGGCACGATCTCGGCTCACTACAATATCTGCCTCCCAGGTTGAAGCAATTCTCCTGCCTTAGTCTCCTGAGTAGCTGGGATTACAAGTGCCCACCACCATGCCCAGCTAAGTTTGGTATTTTTAGTAGAGACGGAGTTTGGCCATGTTAGCCAGGCTGGTCTCGAACTCCTGACCTCAGGTGATCCACCCACCTTGGCCTCCCAAAGTGCTGGGATTACAGGCGTGAGCCACTGCATCTGGCCTATTCTAGCATTTTCTGTGAATTGGCTGCTTATGTTCATTGCCTATTTTTCTTTTTTTCTTTTTTGATTTTTTTTTTTTTTTTGAGATGAGTCTCGCTCTGTCGCCCAGTTGGAGTACAGTGGCACTATCTCGGCTCACTGCAAGCTCCACCTCCCGGGTTCACGCCATTCTCCTGCCTCAGCCTCCTGAGTAGCTGGGACTACAGGCACCCACCACCACGCCCGGCTAATTTTTTTGTATTTTTATTAGAGACTGGGTTTCACCATGTTAACCAGGATGGTCTCGATCTCATGACCTCGTGATCCACCAACCTCAACCTCCCAAAGTGCTGGGATTACAGGCGTCAGCCACAGGGCCGGCCGTTCATTGCCTATTTTTCTATTGATCTTTCTTTTTCTTGTTGATTTGACTTGAATATTATTGATATTAATTACTTGAAAGCATTAATTTTGATGTCATTATCCATTAATTTTTTACCTTGCAATTTGTACTTTTGGAATCTTGTTTTTAAAGTTGTTCCCTATCCCTAGGACCTGAAATTTTTATCCTTGAACATTTTTGCTTATATTTTACTTTTGATGTTTAGGTCTTTAATATATCTTTATTCTGCTTTTTATATATGATGGTAGAGATCCAGCTTTTATTTTTCTCCCATATAACAATCCAGTTATCCCAATATTATCTCCTAAATAACTTATCCTTTCCTCACTGACATGTGGTGTCACCTTTATCATATTTCAGTTCCCATGTATACCTTACTTGGTTCCGCATTTTCTTGCTGTTTTTCTTAATGCCATATTGTTTTCGTCACTTGGTCTTTGTGTTATATCTGGTTAATAGAGTGAGTTCCCTCTCTTGGATTTTATTGTTATTATTTTTTGTGTGCTTGCTGTTTCCTATGAATTCTTAGAATAAGTTTTGAGTTCTTCAAAAAAAAAAAAATCCAACTAGAGTTTTCTTTGAGATTTATAGATTAATTTGGGGAAAATCGACTTTTCTAAATTATTGTCTTATCTATGAACCGGGTATATCTCTGTATTTTTTTTCAGATCTTCTTTTATGTCCTTTAACGCAGGTTTAAATTATTCTCCATAAGTCCTATACTTTTTTGTTGAGTTAATTGTGTTTTTAAGCTATTGTGACAAGCATTTTATTTTATATTTTTCAAATTGGATATAAAGGAGCATTAGTAAGTCTGTCCCCTGAATATGTTGTTATAGAAAATTTCAAGCTTACAACAAATTTTAAAAAGTTTTTTTTCAATGAACACCCAATATCTACCCCTGCATCCTTCAATTTACACTTTACTATACTTAAGTCTATCACCTGTCTGTTTCTCCACCAATCTATCTTAAATTTTTATTCATTTGAAGGTAAGATAGATATTAATACATTTCTCCCCCAAAGACTGATATGCGTATCATTAACTAGAGTTCAGTATTTATTGACAGTTTTTTTCTTTTGAGATAAATTGATATACAGCAAAATGTACACATCTTAAACATACCATTTGAAGAATAAATGCATGCATTTATATAAATTAAACTCTTAGAAAACATTACCATTACCTCAGAAAATTCTCTGAATGTTCCTTGCAAGGCCCTTCCTTCCTTGAGTCCACCCAAAGAGAGAAGGAGAGAGATAAGATGTAAATAAAACAATGAACAGAGAAGAAATGACTAGAAACAAGATGGAGATTTATAAATGATAAAAGACATTATAAGTAATTATAGGTTAATACATCTTAAAATGCTGCTACTGCAGCTCTTCTTTATTTTTTTTTAACTCAGGAAATTAATAAAATATTTTGCTTCCATTCTTCCTTCATAGTTTTCTTTAGAGGTTCTCAAAAATTGGAATATCATTTATCGGACCATTTCCAACCTTGTATTTGAAAAATTTAGGTAGGAAGGGAAGAGAAAATGAGAGCAGGAATGTGAGAGAGAGAGGTCTGTGTGTGTATTGGAAATAGGCAGTGTTTTCCTTCTGGATTATATATAATTAATAACTGCTTTATCAATAAAATGATTCTAAATATGATAAAATTTTAGAAGACTTGAGGATTTTTAAAGGCTCTTTTTTCCCCCCTTTTCCATATGTAGCTTTTTCCTGAAACCAAGTACCTCTGGTGACAGTTTACAAAGTGGAAGCATTCCATTGGCAAATGAATCCTTGGAGCACAAACCTGTATCCAGTTTAGCAGAACCTGACTTGATCAACTTTATGGATTCCCCAAAACATAACCAGACCATAACTGAAGAAACAGGCTCTGCAGTTGAACCAAGGTATCAAAGGGTACAGAGACCTCTTTATATAGTAATAAATGGGGTACCCTTGTAAAAATTCTGTCTCTAAAGACAACCTGACTCCTATAGGCATAAGTTCTGGCATTTAAGAGTACATCTTAACTTATTATTACCACATAGTGTTTAAATAGCTAATGAATGACTCTGATGATAAACCATTTTTGAACTAAGTTTAATATTTTACAGGTGTCTTTTACAAAATGAACTTCTCAACAGTAAAATATTTCCCCTTTAAGGTAGTCATTGCCAATTTCCAGAGGCGAAATGTTCTCTTTCTGTGAAATGTACACTTCACCCTTAAATACTAATTGAATCAGACATTTATTGAGACTCTATTGTATGCTAAATATTATGCTAAGCTCTAAAAATAAAAAAGAAAATATGACTGGGTCTCTCTCCTTAGGTGGATCGTGGCCTAGTAGAGATTAAATACTTGTCAGTGTCTTTACTGTACTTATTTGCATACAGCGTACTTCTAGGTAATTTTGTTTAAGATGAAATAATATTTGAGTAAAGCAACTGAATGGGTACTTTGTCATTTTAAAATAATACCTGTGTATCTACATACAGTATGTCATCTTCCCACCCTCACCAGAACCATCTTCTCCATCCTGTTTTTCTGACCAGTTTTACAAAAATGCTTGAAGGAAATGCAATTTTTACAAGGTGGTGCTGATTCTTCTTAGATATATTTAGTAGACTGAAGGTCCATTGTAGAAAATAGCTCTACAGATTTAGACTGTTTTTCAACATGAACATAGCATTTCTTCTATATTTTTTTAAGTGATGAAATAAAGAGAGCCAGTGGAGATGTCCAAACTATGAAAATTTCATCTGTGCCTAATAGTTTATCAAAGCGAAATGTATCTTTGACTCGAAGTCACAGTGTTGGAGGCCCCTTGCAGAATATTGACTTTACCCAGCGACCGTTTCATGGCATTTCAACAGTTAGTCTTCCAAACAGTCTGCAGGAAGTTGTGGTATGTAACAACAACAACATTGTAATTATACTGCATACATATCTAAGTATATAGTAGAACATTATAAATTCTTCTGTAGTGGACTTATTTTAATTACATGAAAAGTGATAGATTAGAATTTTTCCATAAGCAAATAACTTTTTATTGTGGAGAATTTCAAATATGTGCAAAAAGAAACAGTATAATGAGTCCATCTTCTAGCTTCAATTATTTTCAGATTATGGCCATTCTTCTTTTATGTATATTCTCATTCAGTTCTCTCTTTTTTTGAGATTATTTTGAAGCAAATTTCAAACATCACATATTCTGTTAGTAAATATTTCAGTATGTATCCCTGAATGATGAGGACTTTAGAAAAATATTTAGATAAACTGCTTTTATCATACAAAAAAAAACTAAATAATAATATCAAGTTATTTAGTCTGTTCAAATTTCTGATTGTCTCAAAAATGTCAAAAGCATATGTGTGCATGTGTATGTGTGGGTTGGTAGCTTGAGGAATCAAGATCAAATAAAGTCAGTGTATTGTACTTGGGTTTGTATGGTTTTTAGTCTTTTTGAATCTGTAGACTCTTTTTTCCTCTTGCAATTTATTTGTTGATAAAACTGGTTAGAGTACACTTTCCCATAATCCAGATTTTGCTGATTGCAACGATAAAAGTCGAAATTTGTGTCCAGAACCTTGATCAGATTTGGAGTTTTTGTGTTATTGTTCATTTGCTTGTTTATTTTTGTAAGACAATTTCATCAGTGGTGGTATGTTCCTCCCAGTAGGAGACATCAACATGAGTAGCTATTAATGCCTTAATGCCTAAAGTAATTCATCAGGAGCTATAAAATGATAATGGTCTCATTCTGTCATTGCTTCCTTTTAATAAGGAATACATAAACAGAAACTTCCCTGTGTCTTCTGTTAGATTTTCTGAAGATAAAATTTATAGTGGAAAGGCAGGTTAAATGCTTGGTTTTTTGCTTTTATTTACCAGTTTTCAAAATGGCGAGTTGAGTCCCTGTCATTCTTCAAGGTCATCAGTTAATTTGGGGGAATAGGGTATCATTATGAGCTCATTGATTTCAACATTTATGTTTAATTAAGCAATTAATTTTTAGAGATGGGGATCTCGCTTTGTTGCCCAGGCTGTTCTTAAACTCCTGAGCTCAAGTGATCCTCTTGCTTCAGCCTCCCTAGTGACTGGAACTATAGGCACACACTACCTTGCCTTAAACATTTATCTTTATATCTATTGCTGTTTTTATTGTTGTTCATGCTTATATTATTCTCTTTGGTCAGCTAGAAGCCTCTACAAGTTAGCTCATTAGTCCTTTTGACATAACTCTAGTAGCTTTTTTGTAATTTTTTTTTTTTTTTTTTGAGACGGAGTCTGACTCTGTCGCCCAGGCTGGAGTGCAGTGGCCGGATCTCAGCTCACTGCAAGCTCCGCCTCCCGGGTTCACGCCATTCTCCTGCCTCAGCCTCCGGAGTAGCTGGGACTACAGGCGCCCGCCACCTCGCCCGGCTAGTTTTTTGTATTTTTTAGTAGAGACGGGGTTTCACCGGATTAACCAGGATGGTCTCGGTCTCCTGACCTCGTGATCCGCCCGTCTCGGCCTCCCAAAGTGCTGGGATTACAGGCTTGAGCCACCGCGCCCGGCGCTTTTTTGTAATTTTTAAAAAGCTGTCTGGCTTTCTTATATAACAAGATGTTTTATGCTTATGTTATATACTTTCTTACCCAGACCAGAATCAGCCGTTTCTCTAAGAAACTGTGGGTCCCTTTAGAGGGAAATGGTTTTGGAGACCACAGTCTAGGCACCGGGGAACCCACTGTTAATGAGAGAGTCTTAAACATTTTATCCTGATTATAATACGCATAACTCACAAAGTCTAGGTTGGGTCTTTTTTCATTTCTTATTTTATTTGAATTATAAAAATGCTCTTTCTTTAATTCCTTCGGTTTTTGTTGCAATCAGTTGTAAAAGTGAGTTAAGTCAACAAAGAATATTAATGCAAAAGATTGCTCCATCAGTTTATAGTTGTAGGAGGAAGATAATGTCACACAGTTTTTATACACATATATTACTATAAAGCATCTGAAATGCAAATATTTCTTATAAAATTTGAAAAAAACCTAATACATTCAGACCATTGCTCTCAATGTGATAGAGAACAAGTTTTAAAGAGTCTGTTGATTTTCTTTTTAATGATTTAACTTAATAGTATTTAAGATTAAGTATTTTTTTTCTTTTTTAGGTTTTCGTTCATTAGCATATTCTCCTGCATGTAGCAATGGTCCTAAAATAACTGATTTAAAAAGGATAGATAGAGAGGCATTATCTCATTGAGAAGTGCTCTTCAGCATACAGATTTAAACAGATAATACTAATTTCTGTTTGTATTTTTTTTAAGGATCCTTTAGGAAAAAGACCCAATCCTCCCCCTGTTTCTGTGCCCTACTTGAGTCCTCTAGTACTCCGTAAAGAACTTGAATCTTTGCTAGAAAATGAAGGTGATCAGGTGATTCATACATCTTCTTTCATCAATCAACATCCAATCATTTTCTGGAACCTCGTTTGGTATTTCAGACGTTTGGACCTTCCTAGTAACTTGCCAGGACTTATCCTCACATCTGAACATTGTAATGAAGGTGTACAGGTAGGGTGCCAACTTTCATACTTACATTAGTATTGGGTAGGATGAGGCTTAACCTCAAGCTCCTGAAAGTATACAACAACAGTTGCTTAACAAGACAAGTTTATTTCTCTCTCAGTTAAAAGTTTGGATAAGCAGTCCTGGAATGGTAAAATGTTAGGAACCTAAGATCCTTCTATATTTTTGTTTAGCTATGCATAACCTCCATTTCCAAGTTCTGCTTCTGGTCCAGGATGGCTGATTACCTCCAAGCTGTCACATCCACCTTCTATCCAGCAGTTAGGAGAAAAATGGATGAGGGAAGAGTATGTCTTTTTTCTTAAGGGATAGCTCCTGGAGTTGTAGATAATATTCCAACATACAGTTTCTTGGCCTGAACTCAGTTATTAGGTCGTATCTGTCTGCAAGGGTAGCTGGAAAATGTTGCCCAGGCTGGAGTGCCATGGTGTGATCTCGACTCACTGCAGCCTCCTTCTTCTGGGTTCAAGTGATTCTCTTGCCTCAGCCTCCCATGTAGCTGGGATTATAGGCACCCATCACCATATCCAGTTAATTTTTATATTTTTGGTAGAGACAGGATTTTACCATGTTGGCCAGGCTGGTTTGAACTCCTGACCTAAGGCAATCCACCTGCCTCGGCCTCCCAAACTGCTGGGATTACAGGTGTGAGCGACCGTGCCTGGCTGGTAGCTATTATTCTTAACTGTTCTGTTCCTAGCTGCAATTCTCGCAACAACCTTATTTGAAAGGACTCATATTTTCCATATTTTTCAGGTGTTATAATTAAAAGTTGGAGAAATTTAGTAATTTCTGTAAGGTGGCATACCCAATAAGTGATGGAGACCCAAGGTCACATTCTGGCTGTCTGACTTAAAAGCCCCAACTCTACTTATGCTGGGATCCTGATTCCATTGGAGACAGTGAGCTCCTAGAGTGCTTTATTTTATAGTATTAATATTGATAGACACTGAGACCCCAAACATATACATGGGGCAAAATAAAATCTTTCCTTAAAGTACTATAAACTCTAGTTTGATTAGGTAGGTAAAATAAAATTATTTGGTAAGGTAGTAGAAACTCTTGTACTTTGACCTTAAAATTTGCTGTAATGATGGTTAATCTTTCTACAACCATTGTGTCAGTTAGCAAATTGTCATCCTATTCCTTAAAAGTCACAGTGAGAAACCTTTACCTCAGAAAATAATAATAACATTTGTCATCAGACATTAATAAAAATTAATATTTTGGCTCTGAATTTTAGGTCCAGAATTTTAAAAGGACTCATCTGTTATATAATCAAGCTTCATTAGATCCACTGGTAATTATTATTCTTGGGATACTAATACTTTCTTTTGATTTCTTTTAGCTTCCTCTGTCATCTCTGTCCCAGGATAGCAAACTTGTGTATATTCAGCTGTTATGGGATAATATCAACCTTCATCAGGAACCAAGAGAACCTCTGTATGTCTCATGGAGGAATTTTAGTAAGTAAAATAGAATTAAAGACATAACAGCCGGGTCCCGTGGCTCACGCTTATAATGCCAGCACTTTGGGAGGCCTAGGCCAGCGGATCACTTGCGGCCAAGAGTTGGAGACCAGCCTGGCCAACATGGTGAAATCCTATCTCTATTAAAAATACAAAACTTGGCCGGGCGCGGTGGCTCACGCCTGTAATCCCAGTACTTTGGGAGGCCGAGGCGGGTGGATCACAAGGTCAGGAGATCGACACCACGGTGAAACCCCGTCTCTACTAAAAATACAAAAAATTAGCCGGGCGCGGTTGTGGGCGCCTGTAGTCCCAGCTACTCGGGAGGCTGAGGCAGGAGAATGGCGGGAACCCGGGAGGCGGAGCTTGCAGTGAGCCGAGATCGCGCCACTGCACTCCAGCCTGGGAGACAGAGTGAGACTCCGTCTCAAAAAAAAAAAAAAAAAACAAAACTTAGCCAGGTGTGGTGGCAGGTGCCTGTAGTCCCAGCTACTCAGGAGGCTGAGGCTCGAAAATCGCTTGAACCCGGGCAGCAAAGGCTGCAGTGAGCTGAGATCATGCCACTGCACTCCAGCCTGGGTGTCAGAGCAAGACTGTATCTCAACCAAAACCAAAACAAAACAAAACGGCCGGGCGCGGTGGCTCACGTCTGTAATCACAGCACTTTGGGAGGCCGAGGCGGGTGGATCATGAGGTCAGGAGTTCGAGACCATCCTGGCTAACATGGTGAAACCCCGTCTCTACTAAAATTACAAAAAATTAGCCGGGCGTGGTGGCGTGCGCCTGTAGTCCCAGCTACTTGGGAAGCTGAGGCAGGAGAATGGCGTGAACCCGGGAGGCGGAGCGGAGCTTGCAGTGAGCCGAGATTGTGCCACTGCACTCCAGCCTGGGCAACAGAGCAAGACTCCGTCTCAAAAACAAAAAACAAAAAACAAAACAAAGAAAGACATAAAAGACTCAAAATGGGAACAACTCAAATACACATCCATAGGTGACTGGATGAGCAAATTGTAGCACAGTCCATCCATACTGTAGGATCCTGTTCTGTAATAAAGAATGGACTGCTGGGGAAAAAAAAAAAGAAGAAAAGAAAAGAAACAGAATTAAATTCCCCTAGAGTTAAATAGAGAAAAGCAAATTATTTTGCTTTTTTTTAAAGTTTTAATTAATTCAAAGTGATTTGCTGTTTAAAAAAAAAGTATACACACACACAAAAATGAAAAAGTGATTTGCTATTGTACTGACCTGTTTTTAACTGTGACAGGTCTCAACTGAGTTTAGTAATTTTTTTGGTGATTTTGCTATCAAGTAAAAATTTGATTGGGTGTTTTGAGAGTGAATTGTATGTAGCAGAAGAGTAAGTTAGATGTATTGGTATAGGATCATAAGTTCAGTTGTATTGATGGTTACTGACTGGTCTTAAGGGTTGTGGCTTCATTTTTACTCTTTTAGAATATATGTTTTACAAGGTGTTTAAAGGGTTATTATTCATGTATTCAAAAGCCTTATGAGTCAATAAAAAAATACAATTCAGTAGATAAATGAGCAAATGATATTAATAGGTAATTCATTTTAAAAACATTAAGTGACTTTCAAACTGTATTAGTTTGCCAGGGCCGCCATAATAAAATACCACAGACTGGGTGGCTTTAACAACAGAAATTTATTTTCTCACAGTTCTGGAGGCTGAAAGTCTAAAATCTAGAAAGATATCAGCAGGTTTGGTTTCTTCTGAGGCCTCTCTTTGGCTTGTAGATGGCAGCCTTCTTGCTGTACCCTCACATAACCTTTTCGCTGTGTGTTTGCATGCACATGCACACATTCCTGGTGTCTCCTTTTCTTATAAAGACATCAGCCGTATTAGGTTAGGGCCCCACTTGGCCAGGCGCGGTGGTGTATGCCTGTAATCCCAGCACTTTGGGAGGCTGAGGGCAGGTGGATCACGAGGTCAGGAGTTCAAGACCAGCCTGGTCAAGATGGTCTTGGCTCTCTCCACTAAAAATACAAAATTTAGCTGGGCGTGTTGGTGGGCGCCTGTAATCTCAGCTACTCAGGACGCTGAGGCAGAGAATTGCTTGAACCCGGGAGGCAGAGGTTGCAGTGAGCCGAGATCGCTCCACTGCACTCCAACCTAGGCGACAGAGCGAGACTCCATCTCAAAAAAAACAAATTTAAAAAACATTAGGGCCCCACTCTTATGTCCTCATGTAACCTTAATTATTTCTTTAAAGGCCTTATCTCCAAATAGAGTCACATTGGCAATTAGGGCCTCAACATACGAATTCGGGGGTGACACAACTCAGTCTGTAATATAAACATTTTAAAAGCTCAGTCATATTAGTATTAAGTGAAATATAACTTTATATTTAAATGTAGGCCTGGCGCGGTGGCTCATGCCTGTAATCCCAGCACTTTGGGAGTTAGAGGCAGGCGGATCACTTGAGGTCAGGAGTTCAAGACCAGCCTAGCCAATATGGTGAAACCCCGTCTCTACTAAAAATACAAAAAAAAGTTAGCCAGGCTTGGTGGTCACACCTGTAATCCCAGCTACTCGAGAGGCTGAGGCAGGAGAATTGCTTGAACCCAGAAAGCAGAGGTTGCAGTTAGCCGAGATAGCGCCATTGCACTCCAGCCTGGGCATCGCAGCAAGACTCCATCTCAAAAAAAAAAAAAAAAAAAAAAAAGGAAAATGTGGCCGGGCGTGGTGGCTCACGCCTATGACCCCAACACTTTGGGAGTCCAAGGCAGCAGAACCCCTTGAGCCCAGGAGTTCTAGGCAGCAGTTAGCTATGATTGCACCAGTGTATTCCAGCCTGGGTGATAAAGTGAGACCTCCCCGCCCTCCTGTCTCTTAAAAAAAAAAAGGAAAACATAAACTTGTAACTGTCAGATTGGCAAAAAACTTTAAAGATGAAGATTGTTTAAAAAAAATTTAAAGATTGTTGAAGATGTTTGGGGAACACTTTTCATATACTTTTAGATGTGTAAAATGATACATTTCTGGAGAACAATATGGCAAACGTACAGATTTCATATGTGGATACCCTTTAAACTCAGGAATTGTACTTAGAGAACTGTGTTCTATAGAAATACAGTACACAGCTGTTTACACAAGGATACTTACTGTAGGATTTTTTTTTCTTCTGAGACAGGGTCATGCTCTGTTGCCTTGCTGATGTGTACTGGTGCACTGTAGTCTCAACCTCTGGGGCTTAAGTCATCCTCCTGCCTCAGACTCCTGAGTAGCTGGGATCACAGGCATGCATACTTGACTAATCGAACAATCCTCTGGCCTCAGCCTCCCAAAGTGCTGGGATTACAGTTGTGAGCCACTGTTCCCAGCAAGGATTTTTGATAAAAATGAAAAAAATGTAGGCTGGGCATGGTTTCTTATGCCTGTAATCCAAGCACTTGAGGAGGCCGAGGCAGGTGGATCACCTGAGGTCAGGAGTTCGAGATCAGCCTGACCAGCATGGAGAAACCCTGTCTCTACTAAAAATACAAAAAATTAGCCAGGTGTGGTGGCGCATGGCTGTAATCCCAGCTACTCGGGAGGCTGAGGCAAGAGAATTGCTTGAACCCGGGAGGTGGAGATTGTGGTGAGCCGAGATCATGCCATTGTACTCCAACCTGGGCAACAAGAACAAAACTCCATCTCAAAAAGAAAAAATGTAAATATTCAACAGAATTCTGGTAAATCCATGCTATGAAATATTGGCAGCCAAGAAAAAGAAAGTCATTTGTATATAAGGACCTAAAAGGATGGATGCTATTTTATACTGAGTGAAAAAATACAAGTTGCAAAAGAGTATATAATTTTTTCCCTTTCTTGTAGAGAAATAAAACAAAAAATGTGTACTTCTGTTTTTAATATATGCAAAGAAATATATCACAAACTGTTAATAGTGGCTGCTTGGAGAAGAAATGGAAAAGTTCCATCTTCATTTTACATACTTTTATACCTTTTTTCCAACGTTTCACTACTTTGCAGTTTTCTTAAAACTAGAGTAAAAAAATGCTTTCCCTCAGTATATGTCAGTCACAAAATTATGATTACATATAGCATAAGCTATTTTTGCCTTTAAGTTTTGGTTTCAGTCATGATGTTTGGATGCTTTTTAGGCAGGAACAGAATAACCTTGCAATTTATGCTAGAAAAGAATAGAGTTAGAGCTACTGTTTCTTTAATTGTTTTCTTATAGCTTTTGAAATAGGTGTTTCAAAATGTTCCATGATTTGTGGTGGGAATAAAACAGAGCTCTTGAGAATAGCCATATTTCTTTATTAGTTGGCTGCTTTAAGTGAAGAGTTGGTGTATATAAACAAAAGTTGGTGTATAGGTTAAAAGACCTTATACGAATTAAGTGAGAGATGACTTCTGGAATAGCAATATGAGGAGCTCCACAGACCAGTGAAACAACCATAATTGGTGAAAATTATTTTTTCTTTCTTTTTTTTTTTCAGATGGAGTTTTGCTCTTGTCACCCAGACTGGAGTGCAGTGGTGTGATCTCAGCTCACTGCAGCCTCCACCTCCTGGGTTCAAGTGATTCTCCTGCCTCAGTCTCCCGAGTAGCAGGGATTGCAGGCACCTACCACTGCATCCAGCTATTTTTTTGTATTTTTAGTAGAGACGGGGTTTCACTGTGTTGACCAGGCTGGTCTTGAACTCTTTACCTCAAGTGATCCACCGCCCTGGCCTCCCAAAGTACTAGGATTACAGGTGTGAGCCACCACACCTGGCTCTAAAGATGTGACTTCTTGAAAAAATAATTTTCCACAGGGTGCAGTGGCTCACGTCTGTAATCCCAGCACTTTGGGAGGTTGAGGCAAGAGGATTACTTGAGTCCAGGAGTTTGAGGCTGCAGTGAGCCACAGTTGCACCCCTATAGTTAAAACAAACCAACCAACCAACCTTTGGAAATTGTCCTCAGACTATAGAGCAAATGAATAAATATTTTTTTAAAAAAAATCTACTAAATCTTATCAAAAGGAGCAAGTTTCTGTGGCACTTCAGCCACAACTTGCTGTACCCCCTACAGAACCCAGTCAAGGGCCTATAGCATCTCCCTGGGAAAGGCAGGGTGCCAGCATTTTTCATCCTTTCAGTTCCATATTGCAGAGATGAAATTCCCAGTGAGTGTGGCCAAGAGGTGGAGGCCCAGTCCTTCCACCTTGCCTCCATTCATAAGGCAAAGACTCTGCCCCAGTTGTGGGAGGCTGAGAATACTGGGTCCCCAATTTTTCTCACTGCAGCCTACTCATATAGAACAGAGATTTCATGCCAGGAGAGGCAAGCTAAAAAGAACAGAAGCTACTGTCTTCATCTAGCACCCTGCTCATAAAGCAGGAATGTCACTCTAAAAGAAGGGCTTCTTTTCCCAGCCCCACTTCCAGAGCTGTGGCTTAGAAATTTTGCCCAGGGGCTGGGCGCGGTGGCTCCACGCCTGTAATCCCAGCATTCTGGGAGGCCGAGGCGTGTTGGATCACCTGAGGTCAGGAATTTGAGACCAGCCTGGCCAACATGATAAAACTCCTCCTCTATTTAAAGTACAAAAAAATTAGCCAGGTGTGGTGGCAGGCACCTGTAATCCCAGCTAGTTGGGAGGCTGAGACAGGAGAATCAGGTAGGCCCAGGAGGCGGAGGTTGTAGGGAGCTGAGATCGTGCCACTGTGCTCCAGCCTGGGCGACAGAGTGAGACTGTCTCAAAAAAAAAGAAAAGAAAAGAAAAAAGAAATTTTGCCCAGAGGGAGAGGCAGGTCATAAGAATAGAGAACTCTGAAATTTTCCCTAAAGGAAATTACTTTATTTGGAACAGAGTGTGGAGACGTTTAAGCCTGAGAGCACTCTCAAAAATAGTGGAGATTTTGGTGAGAAGGCCAGTATCACCCTGATACAAAGACCAATGACATCATAAGAAAATTAAAAATCAGTATCACTTAGGAATATAGACATAAAAATCTTGAATAAAATACTAGCAGATCAAATTTACACCATGACCAAGTGGGATTTATCTCAAGCATGCAATTTTGGTTTAACATTTGAAAATCAATTGTGTAATATACTATATCTATCAATAGAGTAAAGGACAAAATTCACATGATCATCTCAGTAGGCACAGCCAAATCATTTGACAAAATCCATCACCCTTTGTTTAAAACACTCTTCAAGTTGGGAATAGAGAAGATCTTCCTCCGCCTGGTAATAGGCATCTATGAAAATCTAAGTTGATAACATATTCTTAACATACTTTCTCACTAAGTACAAGAGTAAGACAAGGATGCCCACTTGTGCCATTTTTATTTAACATTCTACCAGAGGTTCTAGCTAGAGTAATTAGTCAAGAAAAGAAAAGCCATCCAAACTGGAAAGGAAAAAAGTAAATGTATCTATATTTGCAGATTATATGATAAATGATATATATTTTTTCTATATATATAATATATAGAAAATTCTAAGGAATAGACACACATCCAACATATTATTATACACACCGTATTAGAACTGCGTTAAGTTCCACAAGGTTCCAGGCTATAAGATCAATATAGAGAAATCAACCACTTCTATATCTTTGAATAAATAATTCAAAATGAAACTAAGAAAACAATTTTATTTATTTATAAAAGCACTAGAACAGAATACTTATGGATAAATTGAACCAAAGAAATGCAAAACTTAGACTCCAAAAACTTAAATAATTGTTGAAAGAAATTAAAGAATAAGTAAATGGAAAGAAATCCCATGTTTATGGACTGGAAAAGTTAATACTAAGATGGAATTAGTCCTAAATTGATCTACAGATTGAACGCAATCTCTATCAAAATTTCAGATAGCTTCTCTACATAAATTGACAAGTGAATCTTGAAATTCATTTTTTTTTTTTTTTTTTTTTTTTTTTTGAGACGGAGTCTCGCTCTGTCGCCCAGGCTGGAGTGCAGTGGCTGGATCTCAGCTCACTGCAAGCTCCGCCTCCCGGGTTCACGCCATTCTCCTGCCTCAGCCTCCCGAGTAGCTGGGACTACAGGCGCCCGCCACCTCGCCCAGCTAGTTTTTTGTATTTTTTTAGTAGAGACGGGGTTTCACTGTGTTAGCCAGGATGGTCTCGATCTCCTGACCTTGTGATCTGCCCGTCTCGGCCTCCCAAAGTGCTGGGATTACAGGCTTGAGCCACCGCGCCCGGCTGAAATTCATATGGATGTTCAAGGGACTCAGAATCACCAAAACAATCTTTAAAAAGAACAGTTATAGGACTCACAGTTCTCAATTTGAAAACTTACTGCAAAGCTACAGTAATCAAGAAAGTAAAATTCTGGTGTAAAAACAGACATATAGGTCGATGGAATAGAGCTGAAGTTCCAGAAATAAACCCTCATATGTATGTATGGTCAGTTGCCTTTCAATGTGAAGACCATGTAATAAAGAATAGTCTTTTCGGCCGGGCGTGGTGGCTTACGCCTGTAATCCCACCACTTTGGGAGGCCAAGGTGGGCAGATCACAAGGTCAGGAGATCGAAACCATCCTGCCTAACACGGTGAAACTCTTTCTTTACTAAAAAAAATACAAAAAAATTAGGCAGGCATGGTGGTGGGCGCCTGTAGTCCCAGCTAATGGGGAGGCTGAGGCAGGAGAATGGCATGAACCCAGGAGGTGGAGCTTGCAGTGAGCCGAGATTGCGCCACTGCACTCCAGCCTGGGTGACACAATGAGACTCCATCTCAAAAGAAAGAAAAAAGAGAATAGTCTTTTCAACACATATGCTGGGACCACAGGCTAGCAATAATAAAAAGAATGAAATTGGATACTTTCTCAAATCATACATAGGAATGAACTAAAAATGGATCATAGACCTAAATGTAAGAGCCAAAACTATAAAGCACTTAGGAAAAAACATAGGAGTAAATCTTCATGACTCTGTGTGTGTTAGGCAAGGCTTTCAAAAAAAGCAACAAAAGCACAGTCAACAAAAGAAAAAGTAGATAAGTTGGACTTAGTGCAAAGAAAAAACTTCTGAAATTTAAACCTTCAAAAAAGTGAAAGGTCAGTCGACAGAATGGGAGGAAATACTTGCAAATCATATCTTAAAAAGGATTTGTACCCAGACTATGTACTCTTACAACTCAGTAATAAAAAGGCAACGCATTTTTAAAATGAGCAAAGGCTGTAAATCAGTAGTTCTTCAGATAAAATGTTAAAATGGCCAAAAGCACATGAAAAATGCTCAGTAGCTATCAAGGATATGCAAATCAAAACCACAAGGAAATATCACTTCATACTTACTAGGATGGCTATAATCAAAAACATAACAAGAAGTTAGTGAAGATGTGGAGAAAGTGGAACCCTCAGACACTGTCGATTAGAATATAAAATTGTGCAGCTTCTTTGGAAAACAGTTTCACAGCTCCTCAAAATGGCAAACCATATGAGTTACCATATGACACAGCAGTTACACTCATATATATACCAAAGAGAAATGATGTCCACACGAAAATTTGCACAGGAATGTTCATAATAGCTTTGTATAATAGCCAAAAATACGGAAACAAATGTCCATCAATCTATGAATTGAGGGCTGAGCACAGTGGTGCACGCCTGTAATCCCAGCACTTTAGGAGGCTGAGGCCGGCAGATCACTTGAGGTCAGGAGTTCGAGACCAGCTTGGCCAACATGGAAAAACCCTGTCTCTACTAAAAGAAATACAAAAATTAGCTGGGCGTGGTGGCACATGCCTGTAGTCCCAGCCACTTGGGAGGATGAGGCAGGAGAATCACTTGAACCCACAGAGGCAGAGGTTGCAGTGAGCTGAGATTGTGCTGCTGCACTCCAGCCTGGGCAACAGAGTGAGACTCCATCTCAAAAACAAGAAAAAAAAAAATTATGAATTGATAAAGTATGGTATAGCCATACAATGGAATTTCATTTGGCAACAAAGCAATGAAGTACTGATACATGTACAACACAGATGAATCTTGAAACCATTCTAGAAGAGAAACCAGTTGTGAAGGAGCATAGATTATATTATTCAATTTATATGAAATATCCAGAATAGGCAAATGTATACAGACAGAAAGTAGATTAGTGGTTGCCTAGGGGGGGTTGGAGTGGGGTTTCTTTCTGGGATATGAACATGTTCTAAAATTGATAGTGATGATGGTTGTACAACTTCATGAATATACTAAAAACCATTGAATTATGTACTTAAATGGGTGTAATGTTTGGTTTGAGACTTATCTCAGTATAGCCTGAAGATTAATACTATTCAAAGTCTGTCATTTAGCAGGTGGAAGACCTAGGATGAAAACTCATAGCAGCCAGTATTTCCTGTTGTTATCATAACAGAGGACTTTGCCTTTTTTTTTTTTTTTTGGTTTAACACAAATGAACTATTACCAGTTGCTTTTACTTAGGGCCTGTGTTATTTGAAAAATACAACATAATGAAATGTATAATGAAAAATACAATCCGCCTGCCTCAGCCTCCCAAAGTGCTGGGATTACAGGCATGAGCCACTGCGCCCGGACTAGTTACGTTCCTTCTAATTAGCACTAGACTCTGCTATATTTAACAGAAAATAACAGAGGCCAAAACAGGTAAAGATTATTCTCTCATATGAAGTTACTAGGCTAGGCAAATCAGGCTAGCACTTTTGGAGGCCAAGGTGGGAGGATCACTTGGGACCAGGAGTTTGAGACTAGGCTGGGCAACATAGTGGGAGCCCATCTCTCTACAAAAAATAAAAATAAAAAATTAGCTAGATGTGGTGGTCTTAGCTACTCGAGGCTGAAGCGGGAGGATTCCTTGAGGCCAGGATGTCAAGGCTGCAGTGAGCTGTGATTGTACCACTTCACTTCAGCCTGGGTGACAGAGAAAAACTGTCAAGTTTTGAATTACATCATATTGTACACCATAAGTAAATACAGTTTTTACTTATCGATTAAAAATAAGGCCAGACATGGTGGCTCATGCTTGTAATTCCAGTGATTAGGGAGGCTGAGGCAGGAAGACTGCTTGAGGCCGAGTTCAAGACTAGCCTGGGCAACATAGCAAGACCCTATCTCTACAAAAATAAATTAGCCAACTGTGGTGGTGCATGCCTGTAGTCCTAGCTATTTGGGAGGCTGAGCAGGGAGGACTGCTTGAGCCCAGGAGTTGAAGGTTACAACATTCAGCCACTGTATTCCAGCCTTGGCAACAGAATGAGATCCTGTCTCCAAAAAATAAGTAAATACATTTTTAAAAAAGAAAAGTTATGTACTAGACAGTCTAGTACTGCGAGACAACTGCTCTGTCATCAGGGACCCAGCTTCCTTCTGTTGTACCTGCTTTACTATCAGTAAAGATTGCTTCATGGTCACAGGATGGCTGCTGGAGTACAAGCTATCACATCCCAGCCTCAGGCAGTAAGCCACCATATATTAGAAGAGAAAGGCAGAGTGACAGGTCTGCCTGTTTGAAGAGAGCAGGAAAAATATTTTTTAGTTGGGCACATTGCCACATAATGTTACTAGTATTGGGGAGGTGATATTGGTTAAGCAAGGAGAAAATGCCACAACTCTGGAAAAAAAACTTTTTAAATAATTGGGACTGGGCACAGTGGCTCACGCCTGTAACCCCAGCACTTTGGGAGGCAGATTGCCTGGGCCCAGGAGTTTGAGACCAACCTGGGCAACCTGGTGAGACCCTGTCTCTACAAAAAATACAAAAATTAGCTGGTGGCATACACCTGTAGTCCCAGCTATTTGAGAGATTGAGGTGGAAGGATCACTTGAGCCCGGGAGATGAAGGTTGCAGTGAGCCATTGTCACACCACTGTGTACCAGCCTGGGTAACAGAGTGAGACGTTGTCTCAAAAAAAAAAAAAAAAAATAATAATAATAGTAATAATTGAAAAAAAACTGTGTTCTTATTGTTAGATTCTGAAAAGAAATCATCTCTCCTGTCAGAGGAACAACAAGCAACAAGCACTTTAGTAGAAACCATCAGGCAGAGTATTCAGCATAATAATGTTCTTAAACCCATCAACCTACTTTCACAGCAAATGAAGCCAGGCATGAAAAGACAAAGGTAATAATCCAGTATTTTTTGCTTGCCACCACTCAGTCATTTCATGTTTTTAAAAAATTATCTTACTTTAAAAAATATCTCTAGTTGTCAAAGAAATACATACTCATTGCAAACCATCTGATTGTTCTAAAAAGTGCTACACAGATATGCATTCCTACTTGAACACACACACACAATAAAAGTGTCTGGGGGCTTGGCACGGTGGCTCACACCTGTAACCCCAGCACTTTGGGTGGCCAAAGCAGGAGGATTGCTTGGGCTCAGGATTTTGAGACTGGACCGAGCAACACAGCAAGACCCCATCTCTGTAAAAAAATAATTTGGCGGGGGTGGTATGTGCCTGTGACCTCAGCTACTTGAGAGGGTAAGACAGGAGGATTTCTTGAGCCCAGGAGGTCAAGGTTATAGTCAGCTGTGATCACACCACTGCACTGCCACCTGGGTGACAGAGCAAAACCCTGTCTCAAAAAAAAAAGAGTGGAAATGGATTACATTTTAAGAAGATAATTCATTGATCTAAAATGTACTTTCTTTTGGAAACATTACTGCTGTTTGCTGGAAACCTATAATTATATTTATTAACATTGATAAACTTATGTACCACTTATTCAGGGCCTGTGATACCCACACATCTTTTCTTTTGTTGGACATAAGAGAATATGGGAATAGGAGTAGAAACAATTTAGGAAAGGGAAACATGCAGTGAACTACAAAGGATATGGAGTTATTGTGCTCCTGTCACTATTGTCTGCTAATATGCTCAGATTAGTACTCATCCCCTCCTCAGCATAAGTGAATTCTGCAGTAGAGGCTTCAGAAAAGTGTGTGTAATTGCGTATATCAAACATTACTAATGTTTCCACGGTCCCCTTCAAGTTTTTTAGGTCATGGCATCTTTGAAGATAATCTCAGAAGTGACAGGGCAAGAACTGATAATGAAAATGGATGGATCCATTTTTACTCTCAATAGTTGAGGTAGAGATGACCTTCACAGTCTGTAATAAGAGTAGCTTGCTGCAAGCATCTGTAGTTTAAGGACAGGGACGTAATATTAGAAATTCATATTATGGCTTCTGAAGCTTCTAAAGAAAGCGATGTGAAGTGTCACTAGAATCAGCATTACCTCCTACTTTTTTTTTCTTTGTACATCAGTGCATTTCTTAAGTTTTCCTCTCATCTTTAACAACTGAGTCATAAAGCTCACTTTTAGTGTTTCATTTGTGACATTTTAATGCTCACAAGCCAAATAAAGGTGAACTGTCCTTTGCTATTGGGTGAAATAGTAAAGAGACCACACGACCTTTTACATTGTGTCAAGGGTTTTAAACCCCTAACTTACTTAGAAATTAATCTGTTACTTTGTCAAGTGACAAAAGACGAGAAGACTCTGCTTTTGTAAATTTTAATTAGAAATTAGAGTTAAAACAGTTAATGTATTGTTGAAATAAAGTTAAGCCATTTTTAATTGTTACTAATGTGAAGCTTTATGCCCATTAACTATGTTTTAACTTTACTTTGGAATAGAAACTTGCAGGAAGTTACAAAAATAGTACAGAATTCAGTGTAGCCTTCATGCAGCTTCTTCCAAATGTGACACCTCATATAACTAACTGTAACGTAATATTAAAACTAGGACATTGACATAGGTGTATTACTGTTAACTAGATGACAAAACTTAATGTCTTCACCATTAAAAAAAAAATGCATCTGTATTTTAATGCTATTTGCCCATTAACTTTTAAAACATATTTGTTTTATAGGAGTTTATACAGAGAAATCCTCTTCTTATCATTAGTGTCTCTAGGAAGAGAGAATATTGATATTGGTAAGTTGGTTAATAAAAGATTACGAAAGGAAATTTTATATTTTATTTTCAAAAGTAATTTTTAAAAATGTAGCTGGTATGTATAAAAGATTTAAAATATTTCTACTTCTAAATATGTAGTTCAAAAACATATAATTTGACTCAATACCAATTTGAAATGAACGGCTGTTGTCTTTCTTAACAAATTACAACTTCATTTTTGAAAATTTCTTTCAGAGGCGTTTGACAATGAATATGGAATTGCATACAATAGTCTGTCTTCAGAGATTCTTGAAAAGTTGCAGAAAATTGATGCTCCACCAAGTGCCAGTGTTGAGTGGTGCAGGAAGTGTTTTGGAGCGCCTCTCATTTAAATAGAGATTCACTAGAATTTTGACACACAAGGCTTGGAGATTAGATTTAATCTGGAAACATTCAAGGGTTTTTTTTCCCAAATCGTAAGAACTGGTGAATATGGAATTGAAGTAATTCTTGAGGACAGTATTTAATGAATTATGATTCATACTGCATCATGTCGAAATATGAAATGCCATTTAAATGTCCCAGGGCTTATTAACATTGAAGATTTTCAACTCCTGAACTGCTTTTCTGCCTCTGTGGAAAACTACTATGGGATTCCTCAGTATTTGTAGTAGTTTGATAGAAATAATGAGGAACCATATTCATTCTAGGCATTGTTTATATTTGAAGTTACTGAGTTTGAGGAATGGCAAATTAAATTTGCCTAACCTCCAAAATGAAATATCTCAATTACAAAAGCAACATGGCCGGGCACGGTGGCTCATGCCTATAATCCCAGCACTTTGGGAGGCTGAGCAAGGTGGGTGGATCACTTGAGGCCGGGAGTTCAAGACCAGCCTGGCCAAAACGGTGAGACCCTGTCTCTACTAAAAATACAAAAATTAGGCGCGCCACTGTAGTCCCAGCTACTGAGGCTGAGGCAGGAGAATCACTTGAACCCAGGAGGCAGAGGCTACAGTGAATGGAGATTACGCCACTGCAACTCTAGCTTGGGTGACAGAGTGAGACTGTCTCCAAAAAAAAAAAAAAAAAAAGCAACATATTTGTGTAAGTGTGTATATGTGTAGGGCTGTGCAGGTATGTGTATATACAGCCATATTCTAAGTGTATATTTATTAAAATAGATTGCATGTTGCAATACAATTTTCTGAAATTTTCTGATTATTAAATGAATGACTACTACTGAACTTGTATGTAGTCATTAATCTTAAAATTACCTGAAAATCTGATGACAGCTGCCTTCCCTGACTTTAATGCATTAGGTTGGGGCAAAATTGTAGTTTTTGCCACTATTAATGGCAACTATTATTTTTGCACCAACATAATACACTTTTCATATTATGTATTATCTTGCTTAATGGATTTTATCTTGATTATCCAGTGACTTCCATCCTCTTCCCATATCTTAATTTGCAATAGTTTTAAAATTGGAACAAATGAATCAATCATCAGTTAAAATGAAATTAAATCAGCTGCCTAATAATTTATGAAATTCATTGGAACATGCTTAAAATGCTAAAGTGTATGTCATTAAACGTAAAATCTTTGTTCAGGCACATACCTTGTTGGTATCGATCACTTTTTAAAACCTGTGGGATAAACTTGCACTGCACACAGAAGTTTTATTCTTGTATAATATTTAGATTTGTATGCTTGTGAGTAAAAATGTGCATTTGTAAATACTGTTTTTTTTTTAGGTTGAATCAATTAAGTCTTAAAACTGTAAATTTATTAAGCTTGTTGTCAGTAGGTTTAAGAAAATCATGATCTCACATGCCTCACTTTGACATTTATCATGCCTTTATTAAAAATATCCCTTAGGAACAGTAAGTTTGCCTTAACTCTCTGCATGGTTTAAAAAGCCAGTGGTTTTGTGAGTGTTTACAGTAATTATGCAGATGGCTAAATGAGTTGACACAGTAAAATTACTTCCATATGGTACAGTAACAGCCTAACTCCCTTCTACCTGATGTAACCATTTACAAATTGTAGTTATTGTACCAGTCTTTCAACATTTCAGGGTTAATCTGACCTATGCAGAATTCTAGTGTGAATTTATTGTGAAAATGCTAAATTAAACAACTTGTCAGAAATTATGTACAATTTTCATTACCTTTAATGGATCTTTTGCACTGTCTCAGAGTATATATTTTTGCAACTCAAGACTTGGTACTAGTTTTAATACTTAATACTTACTGACCCAACAGAAGTTTTGAATTACCTTGCATATAAAAATTGAGCTTGAATAAAATGAAAAATTCTTAAGTTCGTTGTGTTTTGTTACATTAAGCCTCCTGAAATCTGTAATCTTTAGAATTCCAATATTTTTGCTTTTTCAATTTCTACACTGGAGTCTTCGTAACTTGAACTAAATTTTCACTTACTGAAGCACTTCCCATTAAAAAAATTCTGTAAAGATCTCTTTACATGTTTAAGAATATATGGCTATATCAAATTACAAACTTTCTAATAACTTTAGCAATCATACCTTGAAAACTTTAGCCTGCTGCTGCCACTTAGATATTGGGACTGACTTCTTGTTGTAAATTCTTAAAGGCTTTTTCCAATACCCACCGCAGATAGGGTACCACTAAAAATTTACAAGAAAAAAACATTACTATGGAAAGATTTATAAGTACCCAGAATGACTTGTAGCACTGTATGCTACTTTAATCCTGACAACTTCTAAAAGCAATCTTTAAAATTAGTCCAGATTACTTAGCAGTACCTTACATTGGTTTGGGGTTTGATAGCAATTGTTTTTTCTTCCAACGAATGAATTGTATAGGTTGATCACAACCTGCATAGTAATGACATGTCAGAATGACTTGCATCTGTCTCTGGAGAACTGGGTATGGTGGCTCATGCCTGTAGTAATCCCAACACTTTGGCATGCCAAGGCAGGCAGATCACTTGAGCCCAGGAGTTCAGGAGTAGTCTGGGCAACATAGCAAAACTACAAAAAGCACAAAAACAAGCCAGGTACGACAGTGCACACCTGTAGTCCCCAAGAGGTCAAGGCTGCAGTGAGCCATACCATTGCTCTTCAGCCTGGGCATAGGAGTGAAACCCTGTCTCAAAGGAAAAAAAAAAAGTCTTAAGGAGAAACAGACTGTCCTCATTTTGTGGCTGCACTCGATTTTCAGAAAGCAGGGCGGTTCTCATGTTTTGTGCATCACAGTCAACCAAGAACTGGTTAATACAAAACTTTGGACCGTATACCGGACTCACCTTGTGGCTCTTAAGTTCCTCTCTGTGGTTGTTTCAGTCCTTTTAGCTTCAGGTAAAATGCTAAATTTCTCTTTGCTTTTTTTTTTCTGAGTGAGTCTTGCTCTGTCACCCAGACTGGAGTACAACAGCGTGATCTTGGCTCACCGAAACCTCAACCTCCCTGGTTCAAGTTATTCTCCTGCCTTAGCCTCCCAAGTAGCTGGAATTACAGACGCCGGTGCCTAATTTTCTTGTATTTTAGTCGAGATGGGGTTTCATCATGTTGGCCAGGCTGGTCTTTAACTCCTGACCTCAGGTGATCCACCTGCCTTGGCCTCCCCACCTGGCGATCCCCTTTGCCTTTTAAGTTCTGCATACTACTAATCACCAGCTAAGATTCATGTTATGTAGCTTTTTAACACCATGTAGCAGGCATCCAGGGACTGGCATTACTGGCCTCACACCTGGGAGCTTTTTAGTAATGTGAAAATGTGGGTCCCCACTCCTCTATCACTATCTGCGCCTTAACCAGACCCCTAGGTGATTAACATGTACATTTAACATTTAGTACTCTGCTTTATAAAGCTATTACAGTAGTTCCAACAAAGAGCTTGCATTGCTTCAACCTTAAAGCCTAATGTGCCTTCTTGTCAAGATCCTGATATTGTCAGGATAGTTAGAATAGAAACTATTAGAAAAAAATACATGCTTTGTGCATTTTTCACTGATCCAAGAATGTTTTTAGTCATTTCCTTTTCAGTGTGTGAAACAGCCTAACAATTCACTGGAGTTGAAAAACTCTGTTAAAGCAAATTTGAAATGGTTTTAAAAACTTCATTTTAAGATGGTATCCACTAAAACTATGCCTTAGAAGTTACCTTTTCTTCAAAGAAGACATGTTCATCTTCACATGGTCAATTTTCATGTATTAAATTGTGTATAGTGTTTTAAAGAGCTATATTCCTCAAAATAAACTATATGAAAAAGATTAATAGTCCTCATCATTTCCCCTAAGTTCAATGCCATTCTGAAGAAGCAGATGTCTTATGCTCAGAATCCCTTCCTGTGCTACCCATCCCCCAAAAAGAACCCCTTTACATTGACCTTGTCTTCCACTACCACACAATAGGTCTGATCTTATCCACCATTGGATTACCATATACATATCCCCATTTTCTATGACCAACTTTCCCTCTCTTCATTTATGTAGTTTTCTGTCAAGCAATGAAAAGTCAACAGAGATCCGAGTCTGATCTTATTTATTTGTTACTCAAAAAATCTTATTTCTGACTGGATTCAGACTTAGAAGTAGAAGCTCGCAGAGAGGAAAGTCTGCGTCTCTTTGCAATTTGTTCCTGGCGCTTCTCCTTAGCCTCCTAAACAAAACAAAAAACAGCATATAGTTAAGGCCTTTCTGGGGTAAAGATGCAAATCCAAAGCCAGGTCGAACTCCTCCCACCCCCTCAAATCATCTTACACTAACCTTCATTCTTTTGGCCAAAAGTTTAGCATATTCTGCAGCCTCTTCCTTGTTTTTCTTAGTACGCTGCTTCTTCAGAGCAATACGCCGCCGTTTGTGCTGCAGGACACGTGGAGTAACAAGACGCTGAATCTTGGGTGCTTTGGTCCTAGGTTTCTTACCTAAAAATTCAAAGGACTCAATCATTTCAACTGTTTTGTTAGAATCCACATCTACTTTAAAAACATCAGAAATGAACGTAAGCTTCATCAACAGCATCTATGAAAACCTGTATTGAGGCCTTTAAAATCAAATCAGAAGTATTTTAAAATACTTTTTGCCCCTCCACAGAAATCTAGAAGATGGGTTAAATATTATAAAAATATAAGGGAAACCAAGTGCTGAAAAATAACCGAGCTAACCTTTACTACCTTCCAGTTTTACTAAAATACAGTGGCATTATGCTAAAATATAACTCTGCATAGTCAATTTGTCTGTGAAAACCACTTAACATATTATTTACATAATCATCCTGCCATACTTTTAAGTGTAAGTTTGATGTAAGCTTGCATCTCTATTTCCCTTGACAATTCCTGCCAATTCAGGGGTAACATAACAATTAACATCAGATTATGTGACATGTTGTTAAAGTATCTTCATTAATCTGATCTGTACTCCAAAACTGCTCAGACTGTAGATTTGCATTGGAGCACAGGCCGTTTCATGAACACTCGTGGGAGTTTAATTGCCTTAGGCTAAATGCTCAGATGTTCAGGTTCTGCTAATATTTCAGACTCCTACTATAAACACAGGAACCATCTAAAAATACCCATCAACCACACCACGCTTTTATTATTCTGATTATTTCCAGGGCTGTGATTATCGGCAACTGCCACCTATTTGTCAATTGCTTTTCTTTTTTTTTTTTTTTTTTGCAATGTCAGCTTCATTAGGGTAGGAATTTGTCTATACTGTATTCTCAGCACCTTGAACAGTACCTGGTGCTCAAATAATTGTAATTACTGACTTAACAGACATGTACTATATATGCCATGTAGAGGTGTTAAGTCACAGCAGTCCTGAAAAAACAAAATCCATGTCAGAAACCCAACCTTGACTGACATGCTGTTTATTCTATTTAACATGAACATTCCCAAATTTCACTACAGAAATACTGTCATTTGAGGTCCTCACTGGTATGTTGTCTAATATATTGACACAAGTTCTTAAAAGGTAAAGCTCCAAAATCCCTAACTCCCGCTTCCTAGTATTCTAAGGTCTCTAACTTCTAATTCTTACAACTCTTAACAATTGTTATCCATATCCTACAGATGAAACAAAAGTTTAAAGCAACTTCTTTAGTAAGCCAAAAAATAATTTAGGGTTGGGTGTGGTGGCCTGTAATCCCAGCACTTTGGGAGGCCAAGATGGGAGGATCACTTGAGCTCAAGGGTTCTAGACCAGCCTGGGCAACATAGTGTGACCTCATCTCTTAAAAAATATTAACAGTAATAATTTAGAACATCTGATGTAAAATTACGAAGTGTGTGGTGGTGAGATAATAGTTCCAGAATTCTCAAGCATGTGACTCCTAAACCAGATAGCAATGACCTTAAAGTCAGGTTAGTTTTGGATAAATGTATACATCAAAGATTCACAGGCAGATTTTCAAGGAAATTACTGCACTCTACAAGGCACTGGATATAATAAGCAAGGATTAATACCAACTGGGTATGCTGGCCACCTCCAAATATTTTTTGTAAATATTCAGACTTCAGGTGAAGAATGCTAAGGCTCCAAAGGCACATTTTTATCTTCTGATATGCACACAAAATGATATTGACAAATCACCAAAATTAAGCAAGCCCTAATTGCATAATCCCTCCTACCTTCTTTGTTTAAGGGCTTTCTTACAACATACTGGCGGACGTCATCTTCTTTAGAGAGATTGAAAAGTTTGCGGATTCTGCTAGCTCTTTTGGGGCCCAGGCGGCGAGGCACTGTAGTATCAGTCAGTCCAGGAATATCCTTCTCTCCTTAGATGACACAATTGAAAAGATTTTAATTCAACAACTTCCTTAAGAATCCTAAATCAGAGGCCGGGCGCGGTGGCTCAAGCCTGTAATCCCAGCACTTTGGGAGGCCGAGGCGGGTGGATCACGAGGTCAGGAGATCGAGACCATCCTGGCTAACATGGTGAAACCCAGTCTCTACTAAAAATACAAAAAACTAGCCGGGCGTGGTGGCGGGCGCCTGTAGTCCCAGCTACTGGGAGGCTGAGGCAGGAGAATGGCGTGAACCTGGGAGGCGGAGCTTGCAGTGAGCCGAGATTGCGCCACTGCACTCCAGCCTGGGTGACACAGCGCGAGACTCCGTCTCAAAAAAAAAAAAAAAGAATCCTAAATCAGAATATTTAATGTTGAATTGATGGTAAAGAAACAAATCCATTGGATACTGCAAATGAATAAGCATTTGGACAACTGGCTTTATATCAATTTCAATGAAAATCGAACACAAGTAACCCTCACCTTTTTTTACAATAACCAAGTTGAGAACGCTCAGATTGGCATCCACAATGCAACCACGAACTGATTTTCTCTTTCTTTCTCCCGTTCTCCTTGGTCTGTAACAGGAATGCCCCTTACTCAGTAGCAGGCGGACACGGCCATGGGTCAAGACACCCTGCTTCATGGGGAAACCTTGTTTGTCGTTCCCACCACTGATTCGGACCACATAACCCTGCAAGAGCATACAATGAATGACACATTTACTATTTCTATTCCAAAATTACACAATACAGGATTGTGACCTCCGTGAACCACACCTACATGAGAAAGTATAATTCATCATGAAAACCAATTTAAACATAAAACTTAAGCACGTTTTCTCTGATCAATAAATTTTGTCTACATTCCCAACTTATCAAGTTCAATTATCAGATGTCTTTCATTCAAGTCGCATTTCTAACCGATGTTTTATTAGAAATAACAGCACTAGGAAGATAAAATATCAAAGAGCAACAAACAAATCAGATACAATGCGTTTTCGCACTTTGGGGATTATGAGGACAGCTATGTGACATGTGCCGAATGCATGATGCATGGCAAGAATTACGTTGATGTAAACTTTACGTATATTTTACGGCTTACTCTATGTCTCCCCTCCAAGGTAACAGCTCAACTTCATAAAGTGGCATTCGGAAGCAACTTACCAAAGGTCAGAAGCCAGAACCCGCAGTCTGAACCCCATTCCAAATACCAATTAGCAATGGCGTTTACCGTCTCTGACTTCAATAGCTGCAACAATTTGATTGTTAACTTTTACCTTCCATTCTTCACCCAGAGCGTCAGCAGCAACTTCTGTGGCCATACGCTTCTCATAGAAAGTACGAAGTTTGCGTTCATCGTCCACTTCAATGAGTTTCTGGCAGCCAGTGGCTGGGAAGGAGATGTTCAGCTAAGGATTAAAAGGGAGGGAAATAGTTTACGAAACTACCTACACAGGTAATTGTAGAGCCATCCACAAAGTTAATTCCACTGCAAAAAGCCTTTCATGTTGCCTCCACACAAACAGGAAATATGAGATGCCGACCGTACTCACTAAAAGCACGTGAAAGCACAGTAGCAGTCAAGAAGCGCCGCACTCAGGAGGACGTATTCCCCTCAAGCCCCGCAGAATGACTCTGGGGGCTAGGGCGCTCCGCAGCCGTTCACCCTCCCGAAGCAAGAAAGCCGGGTTCAAGAGCCGCACCACAGGCCTGCCGCAAACTGGGCAACACGCCGGGACGCCACCGTGGCGCTCCCAGCCCGCCGCGGCTCCAGCCGCAATCGCCTGCCATCCGCTCGGCCAAAAAGCTCCATGCCCCAGAAAAGCGAGCCTTCTCCTACTTGAGACCCTTCTCCACCTAAAGCCAGGATCTTGCAGTGCTGGAAATGAGGCAATGCCGCGTTCTGGGACTCGATTCACGTTCCCCAAACCAGTCTAACACTCGCCACCACCACCTACCTTCATCTTGAAGCAGCTGAACGCCTCCGAGGCGCCACGGAAAAGAGGACCAACTTCCGCTTAGCGCAAGTCTCATAGGCGCTTTCAGTTCTCGCGAGATGAGCAGAAGTACGGGACAGCGGAAGTAAGCACGGGTGGGCGGCACTTCCGGGGTCGAGTTGAATCAGGGTCTGGGAGGTGAAGTTGGTTGCCAGTGGGTGTGAGGTTGTGCCAGCAGTGGTGGTCTGGTAAGGCGAGCCCGCGTGTAATTCTGAGGGTTAGCCCCTTCCCTGTCTTGTCTTTTCCACGCTCCCTGGGTTTTGGAGCTGGGTGGCTCACGCCTGTAATCCCAACACTTTGGGAGGCTGAGGCGGGCGGATTAATTTAGGTCAGGAGTTCGAGACCAGCCTGGCCAACATGGCGAAACTCCGTCTCTAATAAAAATATATAAATTAGCCGCGCGTGGTGGGGGGCGGGCGACTGTAGTTCCAGCTACTAGGGAGGCTGAGGCACGACAATCGCTTGAGCCCGAGAGGCGGAGGTTGCAGTGAGCCCATATCGCACCACTGCACTGCAGCCTAGGCGACAGAGGGAGACTCCGCCTCAAAATAAAAAAAGTTCGAGTTCCAAACCAAGTAAACAAGAATAATGTTTACTTTCTAAGATTATCACATACCATCTTCCCACTTTAGTGTCACAAAGGTTTGAGTTTAGGACTGTTTCACGTTCGAAGTTGAACGATTCTACTGAATCCGCTTTGATCATCTCACATTAATTCGTGGAATCTTGGTGAAATGATGCTTTTTAAAATCTGAGTACTGTTTGTAATTTTTTTGTTAAGGTGAAATTGACATAACCAGTCATTTTTAAAGTGAACAATTCAGTGGCATTTAGTACATTCACAATGCTGTACAACCAGCATCTCTATCCATACAGTTCCGAAACATTTTCATCATCCTAAAAGAAAACGCTGTGCCCCGTTAAGCGGTTGCTCCCCCTTCCCCATTTCCACCAGGCCCTGGCACCCACCAATCTGTATCCTGTCTCAGTGGATGTACCTATTTCACAAAAATGGAATCATACAATATTGACCGTTTGTGTCTGTCTTACTAATCTTTTGAGTCGTAGCATGTATCAGTATGTCATCCCTTTTATGGCTCAATATGCTAGTGTAGGTATAGACTGCAATTTGTTTATCCATTCATCCATTAATAGACATATAGGTTATTTCTACCTTGTAACTATTGTAAATAGTTCTTCTATGTATGAGTACTTGTTTTCAGTTATTTTAGGTATATACCTAAGAGTGAAATTGCTGGGTCATACAGTAATTTTATTCTCAACTCAGGGAGAAACGGAAACTATTTCACAGCAGCTGAACCATTTTACATTCCCACCAGCAATGTATGAGGACCGCAGTTTATCAAAATCATGGCCAACACTTTTTTTTTTTTTTTAATTTTTAAAAAATGTATTGTAGAGACAGGGTCAAAGCGAGATCCTGTTGGTCTGGAACTCTTGGCCTGCAGCATCCTCCTGCCTCAGCCTCTGGAGTAGCTGCGACTCATAGTGGTTTCGATTTGCATTTCCCTAATGACTAATGATGTTGAGCATGTTTTAATGTGTTTGTTGGCCGTTTGTATATCTTCTTTAGAGAAATGTCTGTATAAGCTCTTAACTCTCCCTGTTTTTTTCGCCCTAATTATTTTTATTGAAGTAGTGGGAGTAAATTAATGTGAGGCAAAGACAAAGTCTAGAACTATGGGCTAGGTTTTTTTGTTTGTTTTTCCCTTTAAAAATATTTTAGGGTGGCCAAACTCAGTGGCTCACACTGGTAATCCAAATGCTTTAGGACGCTGAGATGGGAGGATCTCCTGAGGCCAGGAGTTTGAGATCAGCCCGGGCAAACATAATGACACCCTGTCTTCAAACCCTGACACCATTTTGAAGTGTACACTTCAGTAATGTTAAATATATTAACATTGTTATAAAATAGATCTCCAGAACTTTTTCATCTTGCAAAACGGGAACTTCATACTCATTAGGTAACTCCTTTCCCCCTACCCACAGCTTTTGGTAACCATTCTACTTTCTGTCTCTATGATTTTGACTAAGTATCTCATATAAATGGAATCAAACGGTAGTTGTCTTTTTGTGACTGGCTTATGTCATTTAACATAATGGTCTCAAGGTTCATCCGTGTTATAGCATGTGACAGGATTTCCTTCGCTTTTAAGGCTGAATAATACTCTGTTGCATGTAGATACTACATTTTGTTTAACCGTTCATCTGTCATTGGACATTTTGGTTGTTTCCACCTCTTGGCTACTGTAAATAATGCTGATATGAACATAGGTGTGCAAATATATCTTAGAGACAGACCCTGTTTTCAATTATTTGGGATATCCAGAAGTGGGACTGCTAGATCATGTAGTAGTTCTATTTTTAATTTTTTGAGGAACCTCTATACTCTTTTACATGTGACTGTACCAATTTACAATCCCACCAACAGTACACAAGGGTTCTTTGCCTTTTTTTTTTTTTTTTTTTTGAGACGGAGTCTTGCTGTGTTGCCCAGGCTGGAGTGCAGTGGCACAATGTCGGCTCACTGCAACCTCTGCTTCCCAGGTTCAAGCGATTCTCCCACTTCAGCCTCCTGAGTAGCTGCTGGGATTACAGGTGTGTGCCACCATGCACGGCTAAATTTTGTATTTTTAGTAGAGATGGGGTTTCACCATGTTGGCCAGGATGGTCTCAAACTTCTGACCTCAAATGATCCTCCTGCCTTGGCCTCCCAAGATGCTGGGATTACAGGTATCAGCCACTACACCAGGTCCACACACTTTTTTTCTTTTTTTTCTGAGACTGAGTTTCGCTCTTGTTGCCCAGGCTGGAGTGCAGTGGTGCTATCTCAGCTCACCTTAACCTCTGCCTCCCAGGTTCAAGCAATTATTTTCTGCCTCAGCCTCCAAGTAGCTGGGATTACAGGCATGCACCAACACGCCTGGCTAATTTTTGTATTTTTAGTAAAGATGGGGTTTTTCCATGTTGGTCAGGCTGGTTTCGAACTCCCAACCTCAGGTAATCCACCCGTCTCGTCCTCCTGAAGTGCTGGGATTACAAGTGTGAGCCACTGTGCCTGGCTCACACTTTTAATATAACAGAATATTTAATTACATCAGTTTCCCATCAACCTTCCAAAGTCATTTAATAATTATATTGGCCATTTCCACTGATTGGCAGGAGTCTCTCCCATCGTTTCCATTGCATCATTTTTCTGGCGAGACTTAGTTCATTTTCAGCCTGCAGAATCACCTCTTCTATTTGACCACCTTGAAGTTGGTCTTCTGATTTTTTAAAATTTTTATTTAATTATTTATTTTTGAGACAGAGTCTCACTCTGTTGCCCAGGCTGAAGTGCAGTAGCATGATCTCGGCTCACTGCAACCTGCACCTCCTGGGTTTAAGTGATTCTCCTGCCTCAGTCTCCCGAGTAGCTGGGACTACACGCCTGCACCACCATGCCCGGCTAAGTTTTCTATTTTTAGTAGAGACAGGGTTTTCGCATGTTGGTCAGGCTGGTCTGCCTGCTTCAGCCTCCCAATGTGCTGGGATTACAGTAGTGAGCCACTGCGCCCGGCTGTTCTGACTTTTTAACATCTGGTTCCGCTTTAACCATAGCCAACTTCTCATTTGTAATCTGTTCTGTATACTTTCTGTATGCTGCATTTTTAGGGATTTGCTCAAGAACATAAAAAATCTTCCTGTACAATTTTCTTAGCCTCTCTTGTGGACTCTCGCATACAGCCAATCCCACAAGGCCAGTGGTCTTCAGCACACCCATCATGACTCTGGCTAATAGAGATAAGGTCTCCATATGTTGCCCAGGCTGGTGTTAAACTCCTGGCCTCAAGTGATCTTCCTGCCTCAAACTCCCAAAGCATTTGTCCATTTTAAAATCAGGTTGTTTGTCTCATTGTTAATGAGTTGTAGGAGTTTTTTTAAATATATATTCAGGACACTAAACTCTTACTAGATAGGTGATATGCAAATATTTTCTCCTATTCTGTAGCCTTTTCAGTTTCTTAATAATGTTAAAGTTTTTAATTTTGAAGCCCAATTTATATAATCTAAAAATTGTTGTAGATCATGCTTTTGGTTTCATTTAAAAATACATTGCAGCTGGGTGCAGTGGCTCACGCCTGTAATCCCAGCACTTTGGAAGGCTGAGGCGGGTGGATCACGAGGTCAGGAGATCGAGACCATCCTGGCTAACACGGTGAAACCCCGCCTCTACTAAAAATACAAAAAATTAGCTGGATGTGGTGGCGGGTGCCTGTAGTCCCAGCTACTCGGGAGGCTGAGGCAGGAGAATGGCGTGAACCCGGGAGGCACAGCTTGCAGTGAGTTGAGATCGCGCCACTGCACTCTAGCCTGGGTGACAGAGCGAAACTCTGTCTCAAAAAAATAAATAAATAAAAATAAAAATACATTGCCAAATCCAGTGTCATAAAGTTTACCCCTATGTTTTAAAATCTAATCTTAAAGACTTACCCTATTTTATGGTCTTAGTTCTTATATTTAAGTTATTGATCCATTTTGAGTTTATTTTTAAATAATGGTATGAGGTTGGGACTCCAGCTTAATTATTTTGCAGATAGATATCCAGTTGTTCCAGCACTATTTGTTGAAGAGACTGTTCTTCCCTCATCGAATGGTCTTGACACTCTTGTTGAAAATTAATTGCCATAGATTTATAGGTTTATTTCTGGACTCTCACTTCTGTTTCCTTGGTCCATGTGCCAGTGCTGTAGCTTTGTAGCAGGCATCACAATAAGAAAGTAGGAGTACTCCAACTTTGTTTTTTTTCAAGATGGATTTAGTTCTTAAGGATCCCTTTCAATTCCACATGAATTTTAGGATCAGCTTGTTAATTTATGCAAAACATGCCTTTGGAATTTTAATGGGGATTGCATTTAATCTGTAGCTCAATTTATGGAGTACTGCCATCTTTATAATGTTAATTCTTCCAACTCATCAACACAAGATGTCTTCTCATTTAGTTATGCGCTGCATAACAAAGTTTTAGTCAATTACAGACCACACATACAGCATTGGTCCCATAACATAGGGAACTGGAAAATTCCCATCACCTAGTGACACCTTGATGATCGTGACCCCATCTAGGCCTAGATTAATGTGTGTGTCTTAGTTTTTGACAAAAATGTTTTTAAAAATTTTTTTAAATAATGAAGTCTATAGGATTAAGATACAAAGAAAAAATATTTTTGTATAGTTGTAGAAATGTGTATGTCTTAAGCTAATTGTTGTTATTACAAAAGAGTCAAAAAGTTTTTTAAAATTAAAGATTAATAAAGTTAAAAAGTTAGAATAAGCTAAGGTTAATTTGTTACTGAAATAAAATATTTTTTATAAATTTAGTGGAGTTTAGGGATATACTGTTTATAAAGTGTACAGTAGTATAATGTTCTAGGCCTTCACATTCATTCACCACTCACTCACTGGCTCACCACTCACTTGTAGCAACTTCTGGTGCCACAAATGGTAAATGCCTTCTACAGTTGTACTATTTTAAATCTTTTATACCATTTTTTAAAACTATAGTTTTTCTGTGTTTAGATATAAAAATACCATTGAGGCCGGGCGCGGTGGCTCAAGCCTGTAATCCCAGCACTTTGGGAGGCCGAGGCGGGTGGATCACAAGGTCAGGAGATGGAGACTATCCTGGCTAACATGGTGAAACCCCGTCTCTACTAAAAATACAAAAAAACCTAGCCGGGCGCGGTAGCGGGCGCCTGTAGTCCCAGCTACTTGGGAGGCTGAGGCGGGAGAATGGCTGAACCCGGGGGGCGGAGCTTGCAGTGAGCCGAGATCGCGCCACTGCACTCCAGCCTGGGAGACACAGTGAGACTCCGTCTCAAAAAAAAAAAAAATAAAATAAAATAAAAATAAAAATACCATTGTGTTACGATTGCCTGCAGTATTCAGCATAGTAACCTACTGTACAGGTTTGTAGCCTAGGAGCAAGAGGCTATGCCACGGACCCCAGGTGTGTAGTAGGTTATATGCTATTTAGGTTTGTATGAGTACACTCTGTGGTACCAACACAATGATGAAATCATGTAACAATGCATTTCTCAGAATATGTATTCCTGCATTAGGTAATGCATGACTGTATTTAGGTCTTTGCTTTCTTTCAGCAGTGTTTCGGTTTTCAGTGTGCAAGTTTTTCACCTCGTTAATATTATTCCTAGGTATTTTATTATTTTACATTCCATTGTAAGTGAAAGTGTTTTCTTAATTTCCTTTTCAGATTGTCGCTGGTATATAGAAATAACTGATTTTAGCATGTTGATTGTAACTCTAAAACTTTGCTAAATTTATTAGCTCTAATAGTTTTCTTATGGGTTCTTTGGAATTTCCTACATATAGGATCATGTCATCTGAAAATAAAGATAATTTTACTTGTTCCTTTTCAATTAGTATGCCCTTTATCTTTATTTATTTGTCTTGCCTAGTGGTTCTGGCTAGAACTTCCATTGCAACATCGATATTGAAGACATATAGCAGAGAAGGCTTATTCTTAGGAGATGCATGCTGAAGTATTTATAGGAGAAATATCGTGATGTTTGTGATTTCTTTTCTTTGGGATGGAGTCTTGCTCTGTCATGCAGGCTGGAGTGCAGTGGCACAACCTTGGCTCACTGTAACCTCCACCTCCCAGGTTGAAGCAATTCTCCCACCTCAGCCTCCCAAGTAGCTAGGATTACAGGTGTACACCACCACTTCTGGCTAATTTTTTTGTATTTTTAGTAGAGACGGGGTTTCAACATGTTGGCCAGGCTGGTCTTGAACTCCTGACCTAAGGTGATCTGCCTGCCTTGGCCTCCCAAAGTGCTGGGATTACAGGCGTAAGCTGCTGAGCCCAGCCATGATTTATCTTCTTTCTTTTTTTAACTTTTTTTTTTTTTTTTGAGACAGAGTTTCGCTCTTGTTTCCCAGACTGGAGTGCAATGGCACGATCTTGGCTCACTGCAACCTCTGCCTCCTGGGTTCAAGCAATTCTCCTGCCTCAGCCTCCCCAGTAGCTGGGATTACAGGTGCACACCACCACGTCCGGCTAATTTTGTATTTGTAGTAGAGATGCGGTTTTTCCATGTTGGTCAGGCTGGTCTTGAACTCCCGACCTAAGGTGATTCTCCTGCCTCAGCCTCCCCAAATGCTGAGATTACAGATGTGAGCCACTGCGGCTGGTCTGTGATTTATTTTCAGATGATTCCACAGAAAAAGTATATGCGGAAAGAGAATGTGAAAGCAAATAGTGGGCTGGGCGTGGTGGCTCACACCTGTAATCCCAGCACTTTGGGAGGCCAAGGGAGGCGGATCACCTGAGGTCGAGTTGGAGACCAGCCTGACCAACATGGAGAAACCCTGTCTCTACTAAAAATACAAAATTAGCCTGGCGTGGTGGCGCATGCCTGTAATCCCAGATAATGGGGAGACTGAGGCAGGAGAATCGCTTGAACCCAGGAGGCAGAGGTTGGAGTGAGCTGAGATCACGCCATTGCACTGCAGCCTGGGCAACGAGAGCAAAACTTCCTCTCAAAAAAAAAAAAAAAAAAAAAAGCAAATAGAAAAAACGTTAATGAATTGTGAATTTTGTGAAGGTTATAAGCTGTTCATTGTATTATTCTTTCAACTTTTCTTTGGATCTGAAATTTTTGAAAGTAAAAAACTAAGAAGTAAAGATTTAAGAGGTGGTCTGGATAGAACTTTTTAACTAATAGGAAGTAGGAATGGAGGGAGAATGCAAAATTCAGAATAACAACTGGATTTCTGGCTTGTCATGGGGATGCTGTCAGTGACATAAGGAAGAGAGGCATGCAGAGAGCGATGAGAGTGTTGCTTTGGACACACTGAATGTGAAGTGTTGATGTGATAAGTGGAGATGTTCAGTAGACTCTTGGGTATATAGATTTGATTTGTTTTGTTTTGTTTTTTGAGATGGAGTCTCACTCTGTTGCCCAGGCTGGAGTGCAATGGTACGATCTCGGCTCACTGCAACCTCCGCCTCCCGGGTTCAAGCTATTCTTATGTCTCAGCCTCCTGAGTAGCTGGGATTATAGGCACCCACCACCGCGCCTGGCTAATTTTTGTATATTTAGTAGAGATGGGTTTTCGCCGTGTTGGTCAGGTTAGTCTTGAACTCCCGACCTCAGGTGATCTGCCCGCCTTGGCCTCCCAAAGTGCTGGGATTACAAGGGTGAGCCACCGTGTCCCCCCGGGTATATAGATTTGAAAGCTCAGTGTTGACACGTTGAGAAAGGTGGGCTCTGAGTAAGGGCCTGTATTAGTGTGCAAGGGTTGCCATAACAACATACCACAGACTGGGTGGGTTAACCAACAGAAATTTATTTATTTATTTTTGAGATAGAGTCTCACTCTGTCACCCAGACTGGAATGCATTGGCGCAGTCTCGGCTCACTGCATCCTCTGCCTCCTGGGCTTAAGCAATTCTCCTGCTTCAGCATCCCAAGTAGCTGGGACTACAGGCAGGTGCCACTATGCCCATCTAATTTTTATATTTTTTTAGTGGAGACGGGGTTTCACCTTCACCATGTTGGCCAGGCTGCTCTTGAACTCCTGACCTCAAGTGATCTGCACCCCCTCGGCCTCCCAAAGTGCTGGGATTACAGACATGAGCCCCCTTGCCCGGCCAGAAATTAATTTTCTTACAATTCTGGAGGCCAGAGGTCTGAGATCAAGATGTCAGCAGGATTGCTTTCTTCTGAGGTTCTCCCCTTGGTTTATAGGCTGCCATCTGCTCTCTGTGTCTTTCCTCTGTGTCTGTCCTAATCTCTTCTTATAAGGACACCAGTCATTGGATTAGCGCCCACCCTGATGACCTCATTTTAACTTAATTACTTCTTTAAAAACCCTATCTCCAAATACAGTCACATTCTGAGGTTCTGAGGGTTAGGACTTCACCATATGCATTTTTAGGGGGACACAGTTCAGCCCGTAACAGGGCCTGAAGGCGGAGTCTTTCAGCCACGAAGATACTGACTAAACAGAATTACCTCTCTGTATTCAATAGCATTAAATTAGTGATCCCATGCCGGTTACCGTGGCTCATGCCTGTAATCCCAGCACTTTGGGAGGCTGATGTGGGAGGATTGCTTGAGGCCAGGAGTTCAAGACCAGTCTAGACAACATAGTGAGACCTTGTCTCTGCAGAAAAAATTTTTTTTAAAATTAGCCGGGCATGATGGTGCTCACTTATCGCCTCAGCTGCTTGGGTCCCAGCTTCTGGAAAGGCTGAGGTGGGAGGATCGTGTGAGCCCAGGAGGTTGAGACTGCAGTGAGTCATGATCACACCACTACACTCCAGCCTGGGCCACACAGCTAGACCCTGTCTCAAAAAATAAAAATAGAGTAATCCTAAGAGCAATCAGTATAGGTAAATTTACTGCTAACTCACTGGTAATTATATGAGTTTTTCTTTCAAGTGTTTCGGGGAACAGGAATATTTTCCAAAGGGAGGTAGAAATACAGAAACTAAGAGTAGTATGGGAGGAAGTAAGTTCATGCATTTTAGTAAGCTGTCTCCTTTCTGGCCCAAATCAAGGAAACAGGAAGAAAAAAAAGGTCATTTTAGACACAAAAAAACTAAATTTCAAGGACAATTCCTACTGGTAAGGAAGAAACTAATTTTGAACATGCCAAGCTGTGTTTGGGAAAGGAAGTTAAATCAAAGAACTGAATCTAGGAAAATTTCTTGGCATTATGTCTGCAGCTATATCTAGTAGCAAGAATTACAATAGATTTCTCACCCCTTGGGGTCAGGGACGAACGAATATTTTTGCAAAGTTGCAGAAAACAAAATCTGGCATATATTTATTAAAGACTTGGTAGATAGGAAGAAGAGGGGAGGTCAGAAAAAGTGCAAGAGTAAACCTATTTTTTGTGTGAGATCAAGTCTCTGTATCAAGGCACTATATACATTCTTTTGGTCTCATGTATTTGTATTTCTTCGTAGTTATGTGATGTTGGGCAACTTATTCCTGTCTTAGTTTCCCCATCTGTAAGATGAAGATGATACCTTATTCATAGACTTCTTGTCAGGAATTAACTAATACATGATAAAAGTTAAACAGTTCTTGGTACATAGTAGACTCTCAATAAATGTTAACTATCCTCATCATCACCACCACCGCCATCCTCATCATCGTCATTATGCCAGCATCTCTGACTTTGCTCAGGTGGTTCTCACTTTGAGCAGTGCCATCTGCCTGGTTTCAGTCATGCTGCTTCTGGGAGTTTTTCCTGAGAATCCCAACACAAGTGAACCTTGCTGCAGGACGGAATCCTGAAGTTGGTGCTGAGGTGTTCGTTATTCATTCAAATGGTGGACAAGTCTTGGGGAGAGCCCTCAACAACATCCTTGAACAAATATATGCTGAACACTGCTTTATGTCAGCACTAGGCTAGCAGCAGGAGATACAGAGATGAGGAGTGATGGCCTTTGCTTCCAAGGAATTTTTTTTATCTAATGGAAAAAGAAACATACAAACAGATAAAGAGATATAACAGAGGTATTTAAAAGGCACTGTAATACAGTAAAAGGCGGAAATAATCTAAATGTCTGTATCATCCTCCATCAGCCTAAAAATATGCTGGACTATTTTCTTTTTTTTTTTTGATGGAGTCTCACTGTGTTGCCCAGGCTGGACTGCAGTGGCGTGATCTTGGCTCACTGCAACCTCCGCCTCCCAAGTAGCTAGGATTACAGGCACCTGCCACCACACCCTGCTGATTTTGTATTTTTAGTAGAGACGGAGTTTCACCATGTTGGCCAGGCTGGTCTCAAACTCCTGACCTCAAGTGACCTGCCTGCCTCAGCCTCGCAAAGTGTTGGGATTACAGGCGTGAGCCACCGTGCCCAGCCTGCGTTTGTAATTTTGATAAATACTGCTACATTTCTCTCCATAGGATTGTTCCAATTTATACCCTTACTAACAATGTATGAGAGTGCCTGATATCCTAAAGTCTTGCTAAGTGCTGCCAAACTTTGGAATTTTGTCAGTCAGAGGAAATACATATTATTTCAATATAATTTAGTTTATAGTTTTATTATTGTGAATTAAGCATCTTGTCATATATTTTTCTGTTTCTGTTTTTTACCCATTTTTTTTCTATTGGATTGTTAGCACTCTGTATGTAAGACAGATTAGCCCTGCATAAAAATTCCACATTTTCCCCAATATGTCCCTTCCTTCTTTCCTTCATAATTGTATTAAAATATAATTCACATACCATACAATTCACCTACTTAGAGTGTAAAATTCAATGTTGTAAAATAATATCTCAGAGTTGTGCAACTATCACTACAATCTAACTTTAGAATATTTTCCTCACCCCATAAAGAAACCCTGTGCCCATTAGTAGTCACTTTCCATCTCTATTTCCTCAACAACCCCTCTCCCCACTCCAACTCATCTGCCCAATCCCAGCCCTAAGTAACCACTAATTCTACCTCTACAGGTTGGCCCATTCTGAGGCCGGGTGCAGTGGCTTACGCCTGTAATCTCAGCACTTTGGGAGGCCAAGGTGGATGGATCACGAGGTCAGGAGTTCAAGATCAGCCTGGCCAATATAGTGAAACCCTGTCTCTACTAATAATGCAAAACTTAGCTGGGCATGGTGGCGCGCACCTGTAGTCCCAGTTACTTGGGAGGCTGAGGCAGGAGAATTGCTTGAACCTGGGAGGTGGAGGTTGTGGTGAGCCAAGATCGCACCACTGCACTCCAGCCTAGGCAACAAAGTGAGACTACGTGTCAAAAAAAAAAAAAAAGAAAGAAAAAAGGTTGGTCCATTCTGGACATTTCATGTAAATGGAATCACATAATATATGGTCTTTGGTAACTCATTTCTTTCTCTTTGTTCTGGTTATTTCTTAAATCTCTTCTAGTTAGAATTCTGTCCCACTGAAACGATTCCTTAAAAAGTCATTTACTATGTATCTTGCATTCTTTTGCTTTTCCTCCTATCTCACTAGCTGTACCGTCTCAATCTTCCTGCTAGTTCCTCTTCCTCTTTCCTCTTGACATGGGAGTCTCCTGGACAGTCCTTGCTCCTCTTTTCTGTCTGCACCTCATGTAGTTTCTTGGTGTTGGAGAGACTATTAGCTTTCTCTAAAAGTCTGCTGTAGAATTATGCTTCCAACAATATATAATAGACATACTTTTCTTGTTCTTCCTTATATTAGTCCATTTTGTGTCGCTATAAAGGAGTACCTGAGGCTGGGTAATTTATAAAGAAAGAAGGTTTATTTGGCTCACAGTTCTGCAGGCTGTACAAGAAGCCTGGTGCCAGCGTGTGCTTCTAGAGAGGCCTCAGGAAGCTTTTACTCATTGGAGGAGATAAAGAGGGAGTGGATGTATCACATGGTGAGAGAAGGAACAAGCGAGATGCGTGCTATTTTAAACAACCAGCTCTCGGCTGGGAGCCATGGCTCACCCCTGTAATCCCAGCACTTTGGGAGGCTGAGGCTGGTAGATCACTTGAGGTCAGGAATTCGAAATCAGCCCGGCCAACATGGTGAAAGCCATCTCTACTAGAAGTATAAAAATTAGCAGGATGTGGTGTCATCCACCTGTAGTCCCAGCTACTCAGGAGATTAAGGTGGAAGAATCACTTGAACCCAGGAGGTGGAGGTTGCAGTGAGCTGAGATCAGCCACTGCACTCCAGCCTGGGCAACAGAGCAAGACCCCATCTAGATAAATAATAATAATAATAAATAAATAATAAGTAACTAGCTTTCATGTCAACTAATAGTTGCCATGTCAAATAATAGAGTGAGAACTCATTATTGTGAGGGGACACCAAGCTTTCATGAGGGATCTGCCTCCGTAACCTAAACACCTCCAGCTAAGCCCCACCTCCAACACTGGGGATCACATTTCAACATGAGATTTGGAGGGGTGCACATTCCTGCTAAAATGTTACAACTAAAAAACCTAGGCATTATATTAACATATAAAACAATCATCTAAAAGGTACCCAGAGGACTTGGAACTGAAGAATCCATCAACACAAGTGCCAGCAGGCCTAGACTACAACATCCCCAACAAAGCCTGCTTTCTCTAATCAAAGGACCAGGAAAGGGGCAGCCTACCCAGACGGAAAACTTTTAGACAATAACAATCTACTCCAGCCAAACACCACAGAAAAAACTATGGTCCCCAACCCCAACTATAAGAAGCAAAGGCTAAGTGGGAACCTACACTTCCATTCTTATGAGACCCTAACAAGGTATCTCAATCCCACCAGGGTGGCATCAGAGAAAACAAAGTAGGGAACTGGAATTTTATCCCAGATTGTCAGTAATGAGCCTCTTCCTGCCCTTTGAGGTCAGTGGAGACAACAGGGAGACCCTGGACTTTTTTTTTTTTTTTTTTTTTTTTGAGACGGAGCCTTGCTCTGTTGGCTGGAGTGCAGTGGTGTGATCTTGGCTCACTGCAACCTCTACCTCCTGGGTTCAAGTGATTCTCCTGCCTCAGCCTCCCGAGTAGCTGGAATTACAGATGTGTGGCACCTTGCCTGGCTAATTTTTGTATTTTTAGTAGAGATGAGGTTTCCCCATATTGACCAGGCTGGTCTTGAACTCCTGACCTCAGGTGACCTGCCCGCCTCAGCCTCTGAAAGTGCTAGGATTACAGACTTGAGTCACCGTGCCTAGCCTGAACCCTGGACTTTTATTCCCACCCATTGTTAAAGAGCAGTGTTCTCTCAGATGTCAGTAGGCAACTTGGATGTCTATCTGCACTGGGCAGTAATGAGGTGATGCCCCATTTTGCCCCTAGCACAGTGGTGTCAGAGAAAGCCAGCTAAAATAGAAAGTTTAAATAAGATCTGGAGTTGCATAACAATAAATAAATGTTTAGGCTTCAATTAAAAATCACTTGTCATGCCAATATCCAAGAAGGTCTCAAACTAAGTGAAAAAAAGGCCGAGTGCAGTGGCTTACACCTGTAATCCCAGCACTTTGGGAGGTGAGGCAGGCGGATCACGAGGTCAGGAGATCAAGACCATCCTGGCTAACATGGTGAAACCCCATCTCTACTAAAAATACGAAAATTAGCTGGGCGTGGTGGCGCGTGCCTGTAATCCCAGCTACTTGGGAGGCTGAGGCAGGAGAATTGCTTGAACCAGGGAGTCAGAGGTCGCAGTGAGCCAAGATCATGCCACTGCATTCCAGCCTGGTGGCAGAGCGAGACTCCGTCTCGCAAACAAAACAAAACAAAAAAACCTAAGTGAAAAAAGACAATCAGTAGATGCCAATATGAGCCATCACGCTACCCGACTTCACACTATGTTACAGGGCTACAGTAACCAAAAGAGCCTGGTACTATTGGTACAAAAACAGACACATAGACCAGTGGAACAGAATAGAGAACACAAAAATAAGGCTGCACACCCACAACCATCTGATCTTTGACAAACTTGACAAAAACAATCAGTGGGGAAAGGACACCATGTTCAATAAATGGTGCTGAGATAGCTGGCTAGCCATATGCTGATAATTGAAACTGGACCCCTTCCTTACACCGTATATAAAAATCAACTCAACATGGATTAAAGACTTAAATGTAAAACCCAAAACTATAAAAATCCTGAAAGACAACCTAGGGAATACCATTCTGGACATAGGAATGGGCAAAAATTTCACGACAACGATGCCAAAAGGAATCACAACAAAAGCAAATATTGACAAATGGGATTTAATTAAACTAAAGAGCTTTTGCACAGTATGAGAAACTATCCACAGAGTAAACAACCTACAGAATGGGAGAAAATTTTTGCAAGCAATGCATCTGACAAAGGTCTAATATCCAGCATCTATAAAGAACTTAAATTTTACAAGAAAAAAAACCTCATTAAAAAGTGGGCAAAGAACTTTAACACTTCTCAAAAGAAGACATACACACAGCCAACAAGCATATGAGAAAAAAGCTTAATATCACTGATCATTAGAGAAATCCAAATCACAGTGAGATACCATCTCACACTAGTCAGAATGGCTATTATTAAAAAGTGAAAAAACGATAAAAGTTACTGGCAAAGTTGCACAGGAAAAGGAACGCTTATATACTGTTGGTGGGGGGTGTAAATTAGTTCAACCATTGTAGAAAACAGTGTGGCGATTCCTCAAAGACTTAAAAACAGAACTACCATTCAACCCAGCAATCCCATTATTGGGTGTGTACCCAAAGGAATATAAATCATTCTATCATAAAGACACATGCACACATATGTTCGTTGCAGCACTATTCACAATAGCAAAGACAGTGAATCAACCTAAACCCCCATCAATGGTAGCTGGATAAAGAAAATGTAGTACGTATACTCCATGGAATACTATGCAGTCATAAAAAACAATGAGATCATGTCTTTTGCAGGAATATGAATGGAGCTGGAATATGAATATCCTTATCCAACGAACACAGAAACAGAAAACTAAATACCGCATGTTCTCACTTATAAGTGGTAGCTGAACGATGAGAACATATGGAAACATAAGAGGGGAACAACACACACTGGGGGTCAATTGGAAAGTGGAGGTTGGAAGGAGAGAGAGGATCAGGAAAACTAACTAATGAGTACGAGTCTTAATACCTGGGTGATGAAATAATCTGTACAACAAACTCCCATGACACAAGTTTACCTATGTAACAAACATGCAGATGTATTCTTGAACCCAAAATAAAAGTTAAAATAAAAATCAACAAACACTTGAAAACTAAACCACATACTTGTGCATAATCTGTGCATCAAAGAAGAAGTTGCAAAGGACATTTAAAAATCAATTGAACTGAATGAAAATAAAAATAAAATCAAAATTTGTGGGTCGCGGCTAAAGCACCACTGAAAGGGAAACTTACAATACTAAATGTATATATTAGAGAAGAGGAAAAAACCTCAAATCAATAAGCTAACCTCCCACCTCAAGAACCTAGAAAAAGAAGAGTAAAATCAACCAAAACCAAGAAGATGGAAGGAGATAATAAGGTTAAAAGCACAATAGAATGGAATGGAAAATATAGAAAAAAAAATCAATAAAATAAAGAGCTGATTCTTTGAAAAGATCAATAAAATTCACAAACATCTAGCAAGACTGATAAAAAGACACAAATTGTCAGTATCAAAAATGAAACAGAATGCCATTACGGATCCTGCAGACATCAAAGGGATTGTAAAGGAACACTACTAACTCTACGCAGGTAAATGATGTGTGTAGATGGGTATATAGCTATGGAAATGGATGAATTCCTTGAAAACTGCAAATGACCACAACCTCACCCAATATAAAATAAGTAATTTGAATAGCCTTATAACTATTAAGGAAATTTAATTCATAAGTTAAAAGCTGTCAGAAATCTTCAGGCCCAGATGATTTTCCTGGATAATTCTACCAAATATTTGAAGAGGAATTAAGAGCAATTCCATACACTCTCTTTCAGCAAATAGAAGAGGAAGGAACACTCAGTGAACACATAAAACTAATTTTATGAAGCTAGTATTATCATCTTGATGTCAAAGCCAGACAAAAACAGTACAAAAAAGAAAACTGTAAGCTAATATGCTTCGTGAATATAGACACAGAAATCTTTAACAAAACATTAGCATATATAATTCAGCAATATATATAAAGAATTATATGCCGTGACCACGTGGGTTTTATTCCAGGGATGCAAGGCTTTTTTAATAAAATCTCAATCAATGTAATCTGCCATATGAACATAGTAAAGAATAAAAATCATATCACTAAATGTAAAAAAAGCATTTCACGGCCGGGCGCGGTGGCTCACGCCTGTAATCCCAGCACTTTGGGAGGCCGAGGCGGGTGGATCACAAGGTCAGGAGATCGAGACCATGGTGAAACCCCGTCTCTACTAAAAATAGAAAAAATTAGCCGGGCGCAGCGGCGGGCGCCTGTAGTCCCAGCTACTCGGGAGGCTGAGGCAGGAGAATGGCCAGGGAGGTGGAGCTTGCAGTGAGCCGAGATTGCGCCACTGCACTCCAGCCTGGGCAACAGAGCAAGACTCCGTCTCAAAAAAAAAAAAAAAAAAAAAGCATTTCACAGAATTCAATATTCACTCATGATAAAAACTTTCAGGAAACAGGAAAAGAAAAAAAATCCTCAACTTGAAGAGGAGTATCTGCAAAAAATCCCATAGTTGATATTATACTTAGTGATAAAAGATTGAATGCTTTCCACCTAAGCTCAGGAACAAGGTGAAGATGTCTTTTGTCACCACTCATGATTATCTACTAAGGAAATTCCAAGGAATCTACAAATTCTTATAAGTAACAAGTGAGTTCAGGAAGATTACAAAATACAAGCTAAAATACGAAAATCAATCATATTTGTATGTACTAGCTATGAACATGTGATCACTAATTAAAAATGCAATACAATCAAGGAAATGAAATCTAATAAAACATACATTATTTAAATGATGAAAAGTACACAATGTTAATGAAAGACATCAAAAGATCTAAATTAATGAAGAGACAAACTGTACTCATGGGGTGGAAGTTTCAACACAGTAAAGATACCGTTTCTTTTCAAACTGATATATATGTTTAATGCAATTCCCATCAAAATCTCAGGAAAATTCTATATGGATGTAGACAAGATTATTCTAAAATGTATATGGAAAGGCAAAGGAACTAAAATAGCTAAAAACAATGTTTAAAAAGGGCCGGGTGCAGTGGCTCACGCCTGTAATCCCAGCACTTTGGTAGGCCAAGGTGGGCGGATCACAAGGTCAGGAGATCGAGACCATCCTGGCTAACATGGTGAAATCTCATCTCTACTATAAATACAAAAAATTAGCCGGGTGTGGTGGCGGGCACCTGTAGTCCCAGCTACTCAGGAGGCTGAGGCAGGAGAATGTCGTGAACCTGGGAGGCAGAGCTTGCAGTGAGCCTAGATGGCGCCACTGCACTCCAGCCTGGGCGGCAGAGCAAGACTGTCTCAAAAAAAAAAAAAGAATGAAGTGAGAGCAGTCAACCTGATTTTAAGACTTTATTATAGCTGCAGTTATCAAGACTATATGTTACTGGTAAGTGGGACAGATACATAGATATATGATACATGATAGAGAACCCAGAAGTAGATCCTCACAAATATGCCCACCTGATTTTTGACAAAGTTGGAAAAACAGTTCAATGGAGGAAAGATAATCTTTCAACAAATGATGCTGAAGCAATGAGACAGCCATAGACAAAAAAAAAAAAAGAACCTTGACCTAAGTGTCACACATTATACAAAAATTAAACCAAAATGGATTACACACTTAGCTGTAAAATGTAAAACTATAAAACTTTCTTTTTTTTTTTTTTTGAGATAGAATTTCACTCTGTCACCCAGGCTGGGGTGCAGTGGCACGATCTCAGCTGACTGCAACCTCCGCCTCCTGGGTTCAAGTGATTCTCCTGCCTCGGCCTCCTGGGTAGCTGGGAATACAGGCACCCACCACCACGCCTGGATAATTTTTGTATTTTTAGTAGAGACCAGGTTTCACCACATTGGCCAAAACTTGAGTCATAAAAAAAAGGAGAAACTGGTAAATTGGACTTCATCAAAATTAATAATTTTTTTTTTTTTTTTTTTGGATACAGGGTTTCACCCTGTCATCCAGGCTGAATACAGTGGTAGGATCATGGCTCACTGCAGCCTTGACCTCTCAGGTTCAAGTGGTCCTCCCACTTCAGCATCCTGAGTAGCTGGGACTACTGATGCGCACCACCACATCCAGCTGATTTTTTTTTTCCGTAGGTACGGAGTCTCACTACATTGCCCAGGCTGGTCACAAATTCCTGGATGCAAACAATCCTCCTGCCTCAACCTCCCAAGGTGCTGGAATTACAAGTGTGAACTACCATGCCCAGTCAACTTTTACTCTTAAAAGATCCTGTTAAGAGAATACAAAGACAAACTACAGAGTGGGAGAAATTATTTGCAAAGCCCATAGCTGACAAAGGGCTAGTATCTAGAATATACAGAAAAACTCATAAAACTCAACAGTAACCTTACTTGGTAAGAATTATATCAAACTTTTCTTCAGAAAGTATGCAAGCAAGAAAAGAATATTCTAAAATATTTAAATTGTTGAAAGAAAAACCTACGAACCTAGAATTCTGTGCCTAGCAAAATTATCCTTTTAAAAGTGAAGGAGCAATAGGCCGGGCACGGTGGCTCACACCTGTAATCCCAACACTTTTGGAGGCCGTGGTGGGTGAATCACCTGAGGTCAGGAGTTTGAGACCAGCCTGGTCAATATGGTGAAATCCTGTCTGTAGTAAAAATATAAAACTTAGCCCGGCGTGATGGTGCGCCTGTACTCCCAGCTACTCGGGAGGTTGAGACAGATGAATCCCTTGAAGTGGGGAGGCGGAGTTTGCAGTGAACTGAGATCTCACCATTGCACTCCAGCCTGGGTGGCAGAGTGAGACCCTGTCTCAAAAAAAAAAAAAAAAAAACCGGTGCAGTAGCTCACACCTGTAATCCCACGTAATCCCAGCACTTTGGGAGGCTGAGGTGGGTGGATCACGAGGTCAGGAGATCGAGACCATCCTGGCTAACAAGGTGAAACCCCGTCTATACTAAAAAAAAAAAAATACAAAAAATTGGTCGGGCATGGTGGCGGGTGCCTGTAGTCCCAGCTACTCGGGAGGCTGAGGCAGGAGAATGGTGTGAACCTGGGAGGCAGAGCTTGCAGTGAACCAAGATTGTGCCACTGCACTCCAGCCTGGGTGACAGAGCAAGACTCCATCTCAAAAAAAAAAAAAAAAAAAAGTGAAGGAGTAATGAAAATTTCCTATGCGTTAAAAAAATGGAGTATACCTGCCTTGCAAGAGATGTTCAAAGAAGTTCTTCAGAGAGAAGGAAAATTATATAGGTCAGAAACTCATATGTAAATAAAGAAAGTGCTACAGAAGGAATAAATGAAGCCAAAATAAAACAAGCAATCCAATTAGAACATGAGCAAATGATATGCAGAGATTTTCACTGAAGGAGTTATGCAGAAGGCTACTAAGCACATGCAAAGATATTCAACATCATTAGCTATTGGGGAAATGTATATTAAAACCATAATGAGATATTATTACACAACTATCAGAATGGCTGAGATAAAAAACAGTGACAACACCAAATGTGGGGATGTGGATAAACTAGGAAATCATACGTTGCTGGTGGGAATGTAAAATAGGATTCTCACTCTGGAAAACAGTTTGTCAGTATCCTCAAACAATAAACATGGAATTACCATAAGACCCAGCAATTTCATACCTGGACATTTACCTTAGGGAAATGATGACTTGTATTTACACCAAAACCTATAATGAATGTTGATATCAGCTACTATCTGTAATAGCAAAATGTGAGAAAAGGAAAAAAAACCCAGATGTCCTTTAATGGCTGATGATGGTTAAACAAATTGGTATATCCATACCGTGGAATACTACTTAGCAATACACAGCAAGAGCTATTGATATATGCAGTGACCTGAATAAATATCCATAGAATTATGCTTAGTGAAAAAAAAAAAAATTTGCAAGATTACGTTCCATGTGATTCCCTTAATACAGCATTTTCAAAATGACAACATTATAGACACCCGGATCATGCAAATGGACTGATTCCCTTAGGAGAACTAAGGCCATATCTACCTAGAGGCTGGAAGAAGACCCTTCTGGGCCTGACAAGCACAGATAACAATTCTGGCAACAATTGGCCCTGGGGTTTCAGCCGGTCCACAGGTGGAAGTTGAGTGTGGGATTTAATCTGGTTGAGTTCATCTTCTGGTAGGAAACCACACAGAACCCAGGAGCACCACCAAGATGGCAGGGGGAGCTGTGTGGCTCAGAGATACTGGGGCCCCATCCTCTTCCTGTTCCTCATTGACTGGCTGGAAAGGTGGACACTAAAAATTCATGATTCATTTATAGTTAGTTGAAGTATGCAAGGAGATGACGTATTATTTAGACTCCCTCGCTCCCTCCCTCTTTCTCCCTTCCTTCCCTCCCTCCCTCCCTCCTTTCCCTCCCTCCCTCCCTCCTTCCTTCCTTCCTTCCTTCTTTTTCTTTCTTTTTCTTTCTTTCTTATGGAATCTTGCTTTTGTCACCCAGGCTGGAGTGCAATGGCACAATCTCAGCTCACTGCAACCTCCATCTCCTGGGTTCAAGTGATTTTCCTGCTTCAGCCTCCTTAGTAGCTGGGATTACAGGAACACACCACTATGCCCAGCTAATTTTTGTATTTTTAGTAGAGACAGGGTTTCATCATGTTGGCCAGGTTGGTCTCGAACTCTTGACCTCAGGTAATCCGCCCACCTCGGCCTCCCAAAGTGCTAGGATTACAGGCGTGAGCCACTGCACCTGGCTACACATATTATTTTCTAAAAATGTCACTAATCCTGTGAAAGGTTCATTTGAAATGCTTGTCCTAAAATACACTAACTTTTTGTATGTGATGACAGATCTAAGTGCTTGTGGTATGTTCATTTTGAGAACCATCAAATATTTCTAGGGTGAAATTTCTTTGAATTTTTTCACTTCAGAGGAGGGTCAAGTGTCTCCTAACTACTGTATCATTTGTTTCCCAAGCTGCTTTTTTTTTTTTTTTTTTTTGGAGACGGAGTCTCACTCTGTTGCCCAGGCTGGAGTGCAGTGGCGCAGTCTCGGCTCACTGCAAGCTCCACCTCCTGGGTTCACACCATTCTTCTGCCTCAGCCTCCCGAGTAGCTGGGACTACAGGTGCCCGCCACCATGCCTGGCTAATTTTTTCTATTTTTAGTAGAGGTGGAGTTTTACTGTGTTAGCCAGGATGGTCTCAATCTCCTGACCTCATGATCTGCCCACGTCGGCCTCCCAAAGTGCTGAGATTACAGGCGTGAGCCACCGCGCCCGGCCACTGCATTGTTAATGAGAAAGATTAAAGATCTTTTTCATGGCTTCTTGGTGGCTGGTCTGCAACTTTCCTGGCAATGACTGCCTCCTACTGAATATACTACATTTCAGATCCTTACCTTTATCTGTTATGATTAGAGAATAAAGGGTGAGCTCACTGGTCCTAATCTTTTCCACTGCCTTTAAGGCCCTGACATACTTTACCCCCTCCTTTTCAGTAGACAATGTTTTCTCCCACTTCTTTCAGAAATATGAACTGCTTTATCTTCTCTCATCCTCAAAACGTGTCAAGGTATTCATATCTACTCTCTACATTCCCCTCTTTCTTAGCATAGGGTTCTGTTAGGACATTTGATTTTAAGTGGCATAAACCCAACTCCAACTAGCTTAAACAAAAATGTGACTTTACTATAAAGTTTCTGGGGTATCTTGGGAAACTGTTTGTGGCTGGATCCTGGGCATATAGCTGGAGCCAGGGACTCCTTACTAGCTCTTTCTATACAGCCTTATTTGGGGCAGCATCATTATTCTCTCTACTGTTAACTATTTCTGCTTGCCCAGCCATCTGGTGGAACAGGCCACCAATAGTGCCCAGGTTTATATCTCCATTTCGTCAGTCAACCATGTGGAACTGGAAGAGCTCAATTCTGATTTCAAATTCCCACAAATGCATTCTGATTAGCCAGCTTAGATCACCACTCACTCCTGGACCAATGAATGTTAGCCACAGAGTCAGGTCACAGTGTATACCATGGTTGTTCTTATGGTAGCCATCTGAATGGAGTTGGGGGTTGGGGGAAGGTGGGAGGTGGAAGGTGGGCAGTCTTCATTGAATAAGAGGGAGCAGAAGGTCTTGGAAAAAGAAGGGATGCCAGGAGAGACACAACAATACTTGGCTACTCCATGCCATCCCTTGTCTTCAGGCAAATGGAAAGATCTTGAATTTTTAATTCTATCTCTTCTCATCTTCTTCAGGATTTAGTTTAATTAATTACCCTTTTATATATATATATATTTTTAACACTAGATTATACTGCAATAAATTACCCTTTTTTCTTTTTGCATTTTGAATATTTCTACTCAAGCTCCTTTTCTTTAGGCTTACATTTGCTCAAGATTCTCTTACACCAAAGGAGCATCCCATAACCTGTCTTCAAGTTCCTGCCCAATCTCTGTACCTTTTTTTTTTTCTGTCATGTAAATGTCATCTGCCCCATATCACACTTTACCCCAATCTGGCCTCCTCCCTCTTCATTTCCTTCTTTGACACCACCTCCATTTTCCCAGAGTGTTTTTTTGGTTTTTGAAAGGCTGAACACAGGCAGAGTGAGGGAAGGATGAAATCTACAGGCCATTGTGATGCAGCCCTTCCAGCAGGTGTGACAGGTAGTCTCTGATGTGCCACTGCCCACTCCCTCACAGCCCGGCCCCAAGAGGCCCGTTGGATTGTAGAGCATAACACTGACCAGTATCTACCTTTCTATCTTCCTGGTTCCAGAGAGTCTGTGGCCACAGTATCACCTGGACCCCACCCAGACAGCTGATAATCAGCTTATTTACCAAAGTTTCACTGGGTACAAGGACCGTCTCATGAAGAAAAAGGGTGGGGGCCCTCTTGGAGAGGCTGTTTGCTATTTGCTCCCTCACAGGTGTAGCCTCCCATTGCCAGTCCTATGCTCTCTGGAATGAAGAGGAAAGGTAATAACCACAGGCTGGACCAGAACTGCTTTATTTTTTTGAGACAGAGTCTTGCTGTGTTGCCCAGGCTGAAGTGCAGTGGTGTGATCTCGGCTCACTGCAACCTCTGCCTCACAGGTTCAAGCATTCTCCTGCCTCAGCCTCCTGAGTCGCTGGGATTCCAGGCACATGCCACCACGTGTGGCTAATTTTTGTATTTTTAGTAGAGACGGGATTTCACCATGTTGGCCAGGCTGGTCTTGAACTCCTGATGTCAAGTGATCCACCCACCTCAGCCTCCCAAAGTGCTTGGATTACAGGTGTGGGCCCTCGCCCTCACTCACCAACTTGTGTTCTTGCAGTTCTCGGCTATGTTGGTGCTTGTGGTGCTTGTGAAGCCACATGAAGCCCTTTGCCTCTTTGGTTAAAAAAAAAAAAAAAAAAAAAAACTCTCTCTCTCTCTCTCTCTTTTTTTTTTTTGAGATACAATTTTGCTCTTCTTGCCCAGGCTAGAGTGCAGTGGTGCAATCTTGGCTCACTGCAACCTCTGCCTCCCGGGTTCAAGTGATTCTCCTGCCTCAGCCTCCCGAGTAGCTGGGATTACAGTCTTGTGCCCCCACACCCAGCTAATTTTTGTATTTTTAGTAGAAACGGGTTTCTCCCTGTTAGTCAGGCTGGTCTCAAACTTCCAACCTCAGGTGATCTGCCCGCCTCGGCCTCCCAAAGTGTTGGGATTACAGGCGTGAGCCCAATGCCCGGCCAAAATAAAACTCTTTTATTATGAAAAATTTAAAACAGGTACAGGTAGAGAGATTAGTTTAATGTGTTTACCACCCACTTTTCACAATTATCCATTTGAGGCCAATGTTGCTCCGTCTACACCCCCATAGTGACACTCTCCTCCTTTATTTCAAAGCAAATCCTAGATCATATACTTTATGGGTAAATATTTCAGTATGTGTCTCTAAACAACAACCTTCCTTTTTTGTGTCTTTTTGGCTTTGCTCAAGTTTATTATTGAGGTATAATTTACATGTTGTAAGTTGCCCTTTTTAGGCTAATTTTGAGGTTTTATAAGCTTATTCGGTCATAAAACCATCACAATCAGGATATAGAACAGTTCTGTCCCCTCCCCAAATTCCCCTATATCCCTTTGCAGTGAATTCTGCCCAACCTCCATGCAACTACACATCTATTTTCTGTTCCTATAGTTTTATATTTTTCAAAATGTCGTTAAAAATAGAACATCCTACAATGTGTAGCCCTTTGAAATGTCACTTTAAAAAACAGAACCATCAAACTGTGATCACATCACCCCCAATCAATAATTCTCTAATATCAGATATCACATTCCCACCACTGTCCTAAGAAGTATGTTTTCACAAACTGATTTAGGATCTACATAAGGTCTACACATTGCAATTGGTTGTTTTGTCTCTCAGGTCTCTTAATCTATAGGTTTTCTCTCCATCTTTTGTTTTGTTTAAGAAATTGGGCTGTCACAGTTTCTCGTAATCTGGATTTTTATCAATTGTATCTGCATGTTGTCATTTCTTCTGTTCTCTATAGTCTTGCTACTAAAATGTGGTCCATGGATTAGCAGCATCTGCATCACCTGGGAGTTTGTTAGAAAAGCATAATCTTGGACCCCACTCAAGACCTATTGAATCAGAATCTGCATTTTTAAGATTCAACAAGATCTCTGACTGGGCGCGGTGGCTCACGCCTGTAATTCCAGCACTTTGGGAGGCTGAGGCGGGTTCATTTGAGTTCAGGAGTTTGAGACCAGCCTGGCCAACATGGTGAAACCCCGTCTCTACTAAAAATACAAAAATTAGTTGAGTGTGGTGCATGCCTGTAGTCCCAGCTACTCAGGAAGCTGAGGCAGGAGAATCCCTTGAACCTGGGGCACGGAGGTTGCAGTGAGCCAAGATCGTGCCATTGCACTCCAGCCTGGGCGACAGAACAAGAATCCGTCTCCAAAAAAAAAAAAAAAAAAAAATCTCCACCTGATTCTGTCCCTGTAAAATGGCTCTGAGACCTAGTGTGTTGATCTGGTTTAGGTTGGTTTGTTTGTGGATTTTTTTTTTTTTTTTTTTGGCAAGCCTATGGGTGGCATTGCACCCCTTATTTATCAGCCCCGCCCACCTGGTCCTCTCTAGGTCTCTCTGACTGCTCCTGCTCCTCATCAGCCAGGACCTGTGTCTCCTCATAACTCAGGCCTCTGTAAATGTAAGTGTGTCCAAGGAGATACGTCCCACATAGTAGCCCCAGACCTCCATTCTCTTTGTCTGCTATGGCTTTCAAGTATCTCATCTGTCCTCCTGTTTAACAAATCTCTCTAATCGTGACCTGTCTATGGTATCTTAACTTGCCTTTTCAGTTGCCAAGAGAATATCTCTTCCCAGATATTCTTGTTGCTAATACTAATTCTCACTAGCCTGCGCCTTTAATTCAACAAGTCAAAACCTGAATCACTGCTTTCCCTTCTATTTTCCATTTTGGATTAGTAACTTATTTTCTGATCACTCAGCCTAGACTATTTGAAGTTGTCTTCTATTTTTTCCACTGTTTCATGTCTGATCTCTAATCAGTAGTTTAGTTTTATTAATTCTCCTGTATTTGTCAGCCCTCATTATGTTATGCTGGGGTAAGAGAAAATCCCTCCAAATCTCAGTGGTTTGCAACGCAAAGTTTGTTTGTTTGTTTGTTTGAGATGGAGTCTCACTCTGTCACCCAGGCTGGAGTACAGTGACGCGATCTTGGCTCACTGCAAGCTCTGCCTCCCGGGTTCACGACATTCTCCTGCTTCAGACTCCAGAGTAGCTGAGACTACAGGTGCCCGCCACCACGCCTGGCTAATTTTTTCTATTTTTAGTAGAGACGGGTTTTCACCGTGTTAGCCAGGATGGTCTCGATCTCCTGACCTTGTGATCCGCCCACCTTGGCCTCCCAAAGTGCTGGGATTATAGGCGTGAGCCACCACACCTGGCCAACAACACTGTTTTATTTTTTCTTCAAGTTATATGTTGGCTGTAGGTTGACTGAAGCTCTGGTCTTTTTCATTCCAGGATCTAGGCTGAAGAGAAGCTCCAATTTGGGATACAGCAGAGGGAATAAAAAGGAATGGTAAAACTAGGAATAGCTTTCAAAGTTCAGTCATTGTGTAAATCAGTTCCATGGCTGATATGGTTTGGCTGTCTCCTCACCATAATCTCATCTTGAATTCCCATGTGTTGTGGGAGGGACCTAGTGGGAGGTAATTGAATCATCAGGACAGGTCTTTTCCATGCTGCTGTTGTGATAGTGAGTAAGTCTCATGAGATCTGATGGTTATTATAAGTTGGAGTTTTCCTGCACAAGCTCCCTTTTTTGCCGGCTGCCATCCACGTAAGACATGACTTGCTGCTCCTTGCCTTCTGCCATGATTGTGAGGCCTCACCAGCCATGTGGAACTGTGGGTCCAATAAACCTTTTTCTTTTGCAAATTGCCCAGTCTCAGGTATGTCTATCAGCAGCATGAAAATGGACCAATACAATGATCATAGCAAATGACAAAGCCAAGTCTCATATTCATGGACTGAGAAAGTATGTTCAAATATTTGGAATCAATAGTATAATCTATCACAATTGCCATTTTGTATTTCAATTGCATCTTTTATTTTGATTCTGTTTACCCCTGCCTTAAACTTCACTTCTCTCAGCTTCCTCATGGAAGCCTTCTCTGATGCCCTGAGACTAGGCCACATCTACTGCTATTAGCTGTTGTGGAATTTATACTTCTCCTTCGTGACACTTGTGAGACAACTGTAATTATTTATGAACTTATTTAATTTCTGACAGCCCCTAGACCGAAAGCTCTGTGAGGGCAGAGACGGTGTCTGTTTTGCTTACTGTTTAACCCTTGGCACCTAGAAAAGTGTCTGGCATAGTGCAGCATGTAAAGGAATGAATGATTGCCTTAGTCATGCCCATATCATCCTTTACCTGGTTTACTGAAAGACCTTACCAGTAGTTTTGGAAATCTAATTTATTTTTCTGCCATCAGGATTTTCTTTCTTAAAGACTTACTCTTGGCCAGGTGTGGTGGCTCACAGATGTAATCTCAGAACTTTGGGAGGCTGAGGCAGGCAGATCATTTTAGGTCGGGAGTTTGAGACTAGCCTGGCCAACATGGTGGAACCTCATCTCTACTAAAAGTACAAAAATTAGCTGGGTGTGGTGGTGTGCACCTGTAATCCCAGCTACTTGGGAGGCTGAGGGGGAGGATCACTTGAACCTAGGAGGTGGAGGTTGCAGTGAAGCAAGATAGTGCCACTTGACTCCAGCCTGGGTGACAGTGAGAATCCATCTGAAAAACAAAACAAAACAAAAAGACTTACTCTTCATATCATTTATTGGTTTTCTAGGTCAGGTTGTGCTTCTGAAGTTTCCTGAACGTGTATGCTTTCTCAGACCTCTATCCATTTGTATGGGCTGTTCCTTCTGTAGGATTCCATTTCTCCCCCTAGTGCTCTGCCTGGTAAAATCCTTTTCATCTTATAAAGCTCAGTTCTGAGGCTACCTCCTCTGTGAAACCTCCGATGACTCTCATTGCAGACTGGGGCCCTGCCCTTCTGCTTGCACATGTGTACCTCTGTTTTAGCAATTATCATGTTTCATTCTAAACCCAACATTCTGGTTTTCCAGTGCAGATTAGAAAAAGGGGAGTGTTGTGGGAGGTCAGGGACCCCGAATGGAGGGACCAGCTGGAGCTTCGGCAGAAGAAACATAAATTGTGAAGATTTCATGGACATTTATCACTTCCCTAATAATACTCTTATAATTTCTTATGCCTGTCTTACTTTAATCTCTTAATCCCATTATCTCCATAAGCTGAGGATGTATGTCACCTCGGGACCCTGTGATAATTGTGTTAACTGTACAAATTGATTATAAAATGTGTGTTTGAACAATATGAAATCAGTGCACCTTGAAAATGAACAGAATAACAGCGATTTTAGGGAACAAGGGAAGACAACCATAAAGTCTGATTCCCTGTGGGGTCAGGCAGAAAGAGCCACATTTTTCTTCTTACAGAGAGCCTATAAATGGACATGCAAGTAGGAGAGATATAGCTAAATTCTTTTCCTAGCAAGGAATATTAAGACCCTAGGAAAAGAATTGCATTCCTTGGGGGAGTTGTAAACGGCCGGCCGCTCTGGGAGTGTCTGTCTGATGCAGTTATGATAAGGACTGAAATACACCCTGGTCACCTGCAGTACCCTCAGGCTTATTAGGGTGGGGAAAAAACCGCTCCCTGGTAAATTTGAGGTCAGACCAGTTCTCTGCTCTCAAACCCTGTTTTCTGTTGTTTAAGATGTTTATCAAGACAATACGTGCACAGCTGAACATAGACCCTTATCAGGAGTTTTTGATTTTGCCCTTTGCCTTGTGATCTTTGCTTTGCCCTTTGCCTTGTGATCTTTATTGGCCTCAGAAGCGTGTGATCTTTGTTCTCCTTTTTGCGCTTTGAAGCATATGAGCCTTGTGACCTACTCCCTGCTTGTACACCCCCTCCCCTTTTGAAATCCTTAATAAAACTTGCTGGTTTTGCGGCTCAGGTGGCATCACGGGCCTACCGATATGTGATGTCACCCCCAGCGGCCCAGCTGTAAAATTCCACTCTTTGTACTCGTTCTCTTTATTTCTCAGACCAGCTGACACTTAGGGAAAAAAGAAAGAACCTACGTTGAAATACTGGGGGCCGGTTCCCCCGATAGGAGAGAGGTTAACATTGTGGTTTTCCAGTGCAGATTAGAAAAAGGAGAGAGGGAACAGCAGAGTGGTGCAGTGGAAGCGTGCTGGACCCATAAGGCAGAGGTTGATGGATGGAAACCATCCTCTGCTAGCTTTGTGATCTTGGCTGGGTGTGGCAGCTCACATCTGTAATCCCAGCATTGTGGGAGGATCACTTGAGACCAGCCTGGGCAACATAGCAAGACACGTCTCCATAAAAAGGAAAACAAAAACAAACACACACACACACACAAGAGTGGCATTTCTAAATAGAGGCCTACTGACAACAGCAGAATTTACCACTGATGGCCTGTCAGTAAAGGAGCGGCACCTGTCCCAGTTAACACAAGCACCTTCTACAGTGACTGCAGCAGTGTTTCTCTAGTGAGGACTTGGTTCCTACAACTCTCATCTACAAGTCTGAGCCTGAAAACTGCCTCAGATTTTAGCAAAACAAGCACAGTCTTGCTGGCTTCTTCTGTTTTCCTCTGAGCTGAAGGGGTCCCGGGCAGACACAGAGCCCCTGGTTTCCTCATCATGAGCCTGAGCGTGAGTCAGAATCACCTGAGGGCTTGTGAAGCCAGAGGTTGCTGGGCTCCATCCGGAGTTTCTGATCCAATAGATCTAGGGTGGGGACTGGAACTCACATTTGTAAAAGATTCCCAGGGGATGTTGCTGCTGCTGGGCTGGCCTTAACCACTGGCCTAACAATGGGCCACAGGCAGGACCACAGTGAAAAACTCCAGTCAAACAGGAAGATACATACAATTTCATCCTTGATCAGGCACTTCTTGCTTCATTTACACAGGTGCCTGCATTTTTTACCCCAGGGAAGACTTTGTGACTTGATAATTTCCACTTGTGGAACCAGTTGAACTGGATATTTATTATCAGATATTTACTTATACCAAATAAACATTGTTATACACTATGTAAAAATAGAAGGTGCTGGCATTCTGAATTCCTTGCAAGGGCTGTTCCTTCAAACCTGCTCCCTTATGGATCTGTATCACTGAGTCATGTAGGCCAAAAGCATTGTAAGCCAAATCGTTGGAACTCAGGAGTTCTGTTCCTTGCTGTCACTGCATCCTTCCCTCAACAAACTTAGTTTACAGTAGACATCAGAATTTTGTATTCAACTACTAGCAGTAGTTTCTAAGGCATCATGCAATTAATATAAATCAATTTTAAAATTTATAACCTCCTGATAGGCCCTCTTGTTAAATTACTAATATTGTATTTATTTTAAAAATGTTGGCTGGATGCAGTGGCTCACTCCTATAATCCTAACATTTTGGGAGGCTCAAGGGATCACTTGAACCCGGGAGTTCGAGACCAGCCTGGGCAACATTATGAAACCTTGTCTCTACAAAACATACAAAATTTAGCTGGGCATTGTGGTGCACCCCTGTGATCCTAGCTACTCATGAGGCTGAGGTGGGAGGATCGCTTGAGTCCCGGGGGTGGGGGTCAAGGTTGCAGTGAGCTGAAATTGCACCATTGCACTCCAACCTGGGTAACAGAGGGATACCTTGCCTAAAAAAAAAATGTTAACAAGGGAGAGAGCTATGAAAACAAAATTTTAGAGACAGTGTGGCTCAAGTACGGTCTCTGTGCAGTTGTAATTAGAAGGAACCAAGGTGGCTGACTGATTTTGAACTACAATTGTCACTGACAATAAGAGTTACTGTGGAGGATGAAAAACTCCCATCATTCCCTCAGCAAGACTTGCAAAGAAGGATGAATGACATTCAGCAAATTTAATATTTCACTGGTGCTAAAACTCACATTGTTTTGCATTGTTAAATCTCTGAAATCCTGATGCATTTTACCATGGATGGCATTTTATGATTATGGTTGGCTAGGTCATGGTTGTGATGTGGTGTCACTGCCTGCATGTGTACAAACTTGGTGGTTATTCCTGGTGGGATGACTTGTCAACTGTAATCTCCATGTTTCTCTCAACAGATTATATAAGGACCATCTGGAAAAGAAACATGCTCCCTGTTGTCTGGAAACCTTCCATTGACACCTTCAGGTAAGATCAGGAGAGTCCCAGCATCAAAATTTGTAAAACAGGTGTCAGTAGTTTGCAAGAAAACAGTAGTGGAATAGTTTTAAGAAATGCTGCATTATTAGCACATAGTAATTAAGGACACAGAGGACATTTCTGTATGAACGACACAGACTCCAATGACTATAAGCTCAAAAATGACTCAGAAGAATAATAGAGATTCTGAATGTAAAGAAATTACAGGAATTCTTTAATGAATTTACTTTTGCTTATACCTTCCTTCTTATGTATGCACAAGAGATGTATGATAACAATGTAGGTCTAAGTCTGTGCTTGTTCACTAAAAATTCTAAACAATGAAAAAGTATTACAAATAGTTTAATTGGGAATATTTCCTTTTTTTTTTTTGAGATGGAGTCTTGCTCTGTTGCCCAAGCTGAGTGCAGTGGCGTGATCTTGGCTCACTGCAACCTCTGCCCCCTGGGTTCAAGTGATTCTTCTGCCTCAGCCTCCTGTGTAGCTGGAGGCACCCACCATCATGCCCTACTAATTTTTGTATTTTTAGTAGAGACGGGGTTTTGCCAAGTTCGCCAGGCTGGTCCCGAACTCCAGACCTCAGGTGATCTGCCTGCTTTGGCCTCCCAAAGTGCTGGGATTACAGGCATGAGCCACTGCACCCGGCCAGGAATATCTTTCTTTTTAACAGCAACTTTCAATCTTTTTAGTCTGAGGACTCCTTTACACTCTTAAAAAATATTGAGAACACTGGAGAACTTGTGGTTTATATGGTAATATCAATAGTGACCATATTAGAGATTTAAACAGACTTTTAATACCAAAGAATCACAAGCACGTGTTCCATTAGCTGTCAGAGAGGTAATGACATCACACATCATGTATCCTCTGGGAAACTCCAATGTACACTGGTAAGAGAATGAATATGAAAAGAAAGGGAGGAACCACACTTTGAGAATCCCTGGCATATAAAATAATGGTTTTTAAAAAAATACTATTATATTTTGATGAATATGGATATATTTCCAAGTAAACTGTTGTTGGAAGAAGTAAAATATTGACTACATAGAAAATTCTATTGCTGAACAGTTGGTGTAGCATTTTGAGACACAGAAATTAACTGATGTATCTTTCTTCTGTGGCTGTGGGAAACATCCACCCCCAACCGCCCTTTTTTTTTTTTTTTGAGACGGAGTCTCGCTCTGTCTCCCAGGCTGGAGTGCAGTGGCGCTATCTCCCGGGTTTCCGCCATTCTCCTGCTTCAGCCTCCCGAATAGCTGGGACTACAGGCGCCCACCACTATGCCCGGCTAATTTGTTGTATTTTTTAGTAGAGACGGGGTTTCACCGTGTTAGCCAGGATGGTCTCGATCTCCTGACCTCGTGATCCGCCCGTCTCAGCCTTCCAAAGTACTGGGATCACAGGCGTGAGCCACTGCGCCTGGCCCCCAACCGCCCTTCTTAGGTGGCCAGCTCACACGGGGTATCCTGTAGGTCTGAGTAAATCGACCCTAAGGGAAGGTAAGAGTGTATCTTCTACTTGGGCTCCGGAGGGCAGTGGAATTGCCTGTAAAGCAGGAGGAAGGGATAGAAGTTGGGACAAAGATGAAAGGAGGAGTGTGGTTTGGCCCCTGGGGGGCAAACCTGGATTTTCTAGAGACTAGGAGAGGCGGCGGGGCTTGCAGTTTCTGTCAGTGATGGAGATCTCTGGGGACTTGTACATGGCTCTGTGGGTACCGGTAGGCAGACAAACACTTGGTGCATAGGACACTGAAGCACCACCCAGGGTCCTGCTGGACACTCAGGCCCAGAGAGAGGGCAGACCCTGGGGAGCTGCTGGCTTTAGGGTACCCTGCAGTCCGAGCAAGACGTCCTAATGACAGTCACCAATGGGCTGCTGCCCGGGGCCTCTTCTGCCCCTGTCCTGACCTAGAATCCTACAACCTTTCAAGGAAGGAGAACGGGAGCCACCACATACACACAGAGGGTGGCTTTCCTCCAGGGATCCTGGGAACCAGATTGACTTTCATTTAGAAACCGCAGAACAGTTACAGAAGCAAAAGAAATTAGTTATGACTGGATCTGAGGACATCTTGCCTGAATTGAATTTCCAGCTCTGTCACTTGCTAATAGAAGTCCCTCACAGGGTCTCCGCTGGGCACACTAAATGAGTGATACATGGAAACTCTTCAGATAGCCCCTGGCATATGTATGTTATCTATCACCTCTTGAACCTCGATATCTTGGAGATGTCATAGGTGCCACACTACATCCTCTGCAGTTTGGGATGGCTGACGTTTGACCCTTTGCCTAAGTCCCCATATCGAAGGCTAGATTAAGCCCTAACGCTGGAGCCAAGGGGAGGGAGGGCAGGAACGTACTCTAAATAGAAGTGCTCCCCCAGGGAGTGGGCGACCCAGCCTGCTCCAGCAGCCAGGAAGGTCTTCCTGCCACAGTGACTGCAGCGAGTGGCGTCCGGCCTCGGAGGGACTGAGGGCACTTCTCTGGTGTGAGCATTGGCGTCCAACGCCCGGCGCAGCAAAATTGCTGCAAACTCTCCCTGAGTCCAGAGAGGTCCAGGTCCTCCTGAATTTCTTTTTATTTTAAATTTTTTGCAAGGGAGAGTTCTGGCGCTCCTTCAATCCGGGGGCGCCTGCGAGTCTGAGCCAGGAGATGGGCGTGGGCAGGCGTGGGTAGCACCATCGAGTCCCTGGCCACCTGCCGGGTGCTGGGTAGTCTGGAAGCGTCTGGAGCCCGGACCCCGCCTCCCGGTGCCCCACCCTGGACCCCTCCTTCCACGCGGGTCCCGCCCCACGGTGGGCGTGACCTCCCAGGGGGCGGGGCCGGGGAGGGCCTGCGAACGAGTCACGTCCCAGAGGCTAGGCAAGGCGAGGCGGGGCGGAGCGCGGGAGGCCGGCTGGGAGGCGCACATCCGGCGGCTGCCCGGTACTTCATAAAGCCGCTGTCGCCGCGGGCTGTGGCCGCGGTTTGCCTCTGCAGCAGCTCTGGGCTCTTCTCGGCTGCGGGAGCAGCTGCTCCAATGCTCCAGGGTGGCCATGGGCGCCCCGCACTGGTGGGACCAGTTGCAGGCTGGCAGCTCGGAGGTGGACTGGTGCGAGGACAACTACACCATCGTGCCTGCTATCGCCGAGTTCTACAACACGGTGCGGGGCGCGGGAGAGGGGAAGGCAGGCTGGCCGGCGGGAGGGGGCTGTCCCCGCGCCGCAGCGTCTGGAAGCTGGACGTGGGTTCCTGCGCGTATCTGGGGGCATTCTCTCCAGGGGCTGAGTCAGTCCACACCCCCTCCTCGGCACGCTCCTTCCAGTTCTCCATCTGTCCTCCTCTCCTGTCCCCATTCCCGACAGCTGGGCTCCTCTTCCTCCTCCTGTCATTTTTTGTGTTGTGTGTGTGATGGTCCTATTGTCTTGTTTGGCCCTCACGCGTCCAGAACCAGGGGCTATGTCAGCTCATTCTCCTTGTTTGGGTCAGTTGGGGGCGGTGAACCTGCCGGGACAAGTCTCTTCCTCCCCTGGGATCTCTGTGGCGTGACGCACTTGGGTCGCATTGTGCGTTTTTGCCCTGAATACCTGCTCTCGGAGTGCTGGGAAGAGCACGCCCCCGGCAGGTCCCCGCGGCTGGGGTCACTCCCACCAGGCAGACTTGCCCCAACCCCAAGAACATGCCTATAATGGTCGAGTTATTTTTGGTCAGAACCAAGTTAATTACTACTCGTTCTTTTTTTCTTGCCTTTGGTGTCCTGTCTTGCGCAAGCCGCTAATTCAACTCCCCCAGGACTGTGCTTTCTCCAGTTCTGAAGTCTGAGGGGTGAAAGGAAAGTTTGGGAGTGATAATGTGCGGGTTTTGGACTTGTCTGGGTCCCTAGATAAGGGTGAGCAGAAACTTCCCCATTACAGAATCCTGGGTGTTTTTAGTTCTTGTGGTAGGGAAGGGTTGCAGCTGGGAGAGGAAATGCCTCTTATTTGTGTATTTCCATGGCTCAGAATCCTGGTACAGAATGTGAGACTTTGCGTGGTCATTTCTGTGGCTTATCTTTTCACCGCCCAAACAAGGAAAACAGGAACTCCTGGTTTGGGTCACTGTGAATTTGAGGTTGTTGTTTAGGACTTTTCCTTCTGGATTTGCTAGAGAGAATGTCTTTGGCAGGAGTCAGGTGTTTACTGCCTGCAGGAATCTCAGATGATCTAGTCCCTGCCCTTTTATTCATCTGATGAGAAAACTGGGCTGTTGTGGAGGGAGCTGTCATGCTCACATTTCTGGCATGGGGGGGCCACAATCCAGAAGTCTGGCCTCTCCCTTCCCTCAGTGCTGAAATCCATGCTGACTTCCATACAAACACTCCTGCTTTTTTTTTTTATGATTAGGTTACTTTCTTAAGAAAACCTAAGGCTGGGCATTGTGGCTCATGCCTGTATTCCTAGCACTTTGGGAGGCCAAGGCACTTGGGTGGATCGCTTGAATCCAGGAGTTCGAGACCAACCTGGGCAACATGGCGAAACCTCATCTCTACAAAAAAATACAAAAATTAGCTGGACATGTGGCACGCACCTGTTGTCCCAGTTACTTGGGAATCTGAGGTGGGAGGATCACCTGAGGCTAGGAGTTGAAGGCTGCAGTGAACCGAGATCGCGCCACTCCACTCTAGCCTGGGCAACAGGGTCTCAAAGAAAACCTGGCCCTCTGCTTTCTACAGCGACTATGAAAGACAGTGAGTGGAAGTGGCCATGACTTATCTATTGCATAACCTCTCAGAGCATGCTGTCAGGGGTAAATAGCTGCACACAGAGGATGGGCTGGAGTAGTTCTGGGTACTTTCAATAAGGAGAAACACCAGTGGTAACACAAGTTGTCCTTTTGTAAATAACGAATATAGTGAAAGAGTAAGGATTTCACCAGAGTTCAAGAAGAAAAGACAGCTTGATGACAGGTTCTCACACACTTAGCAAGGTTATTATATGTGGCGTCTGGGGTCTACAGAGAGGGAGGGTCAAGCTTGGTTATTTTGGCCAAAAAAGCTAGTGTATTGCTTCTCTGAGTCTGTCTTGAAAGTCGTAGGGCTGGATGAAAGGGAGAGTTTGTCTTCACTTTTAATCTAGTCCCATTGGAGCTATTACTCTACGTAGTGAGTGCTAAAGTCGTTTTCAGAAATGAACGGTTGATCCTCAACTGCAGTGTCTGGCTGATTAGCCCAGCTGGCCCATCTGACAAACTTTATTCCTTGGAATACTCATAAACCACAAAAATCGCCTTGGCAAAGCAGAGAGCGTAAGGTGTCAGATAATAAGGTCATTGCCTAGCTTTGTTGAGTGTAGGTCCAAAGAATGTAGCAAAAAATGTTTCTTCCCCTCTGTTCCTATTTTAAAAAAATTTTTTTGAGACAGTCTTGCTCTGTTCCAGACTTGAGTGCCGTGGTGCAATCTTGGCTCACTGCAACGCCTCCCAGGTTCAAGCAATTCTCCCAAAGTGCTGGAATTACAGGCGTGAGTCACCATGCCCGGCCTTCTTCCCCTGTGTTCTTACGTACTACTTATATTTTGATGCTTATCACAGAACATTCCCATGCTTATCTTACTCCTGTGTTGAGAAAGACAGTGAACTGTTATGTGGTGATAAATATCCTCTTAAATCCTCATAATAAGGCAACAGGTCTAATTACCTAGTTTATAGGAAACTAATAATCATTACCAGTTTTGAGAAAAAGTTGGAGGAATTGACAATGTTAAATCAGGAGAAGACTGGGAGAGGGATCTAGAACCTTCTTAATGGGTCTTAGGGGTAGCACATCACTACTACACCTTCAGATACTACTATCTACCATTACTTATTTGCTATGTGTTGAAGCTCTGCTGGGTACTCTATACTCACCCTAGACAATGGGTGCTATTTATTATATCCATTTGTTAAAGGTGGAAATTGGGGCCTAGAGAGTTTATGTAACTTGCTGTCGTCAAAAGCTTAGCACAGCTGAACTCAGAACTTGATCCATTTGACTCTACCAAGAGAGTTATCTTGAAGCTATAAGTGCCACTGTAACTAACTTAGATTTATCTATTTGGCATAGAATAGATATTTATTATTTAGTCATTGCATAACTTAAAACTCCTGTCTTGGGACCATTTTAGCTCTAGGATAAAACTCATAGTTTTTGATAGGAAAAAAGTTTATTTAAAGTAGTTTTTAAAATTACTGTTTATTGTAAAAGTAATATGATCATGGTAAAAAATTTAGAGTATGTAAGTTGTAGCATGAAAAATACCCTTCTGTATCTTTCTAGATATTTTCTAGGCATGTAAAAAGCACATGTATCTGTGTGTGCATATAAAATACACATGTATAAGGCTGGGGGCAGTGACTCACGCCTGTAATCTCAGCACTTTGGGAGGCCAAGGCAGGCAGATCATTTGAGGTCAGGAGTTTGAGACCAACCTGGCCAACATGGTGCAACCTCATCTCTACTAAAAATACAAACAAATTAGCTGGTTGTGGTGGTACGTGACTGTAATCCCAGCTACTCAGAAGGCTGAGGCAGAAGAATTGCTTGAACCTGGGAGGTGGAGGCTGCAGTGAGCTGAGATCGCACCACTGCACACTCCAGCCTGGGTGACAGAGCAAGACTCTGTCTCAAAACAAACAAACAAACAAACAAAAAACCCAACAACAACAACAACAAAAGCATGTATAGCAAAATCACGAATACTTGAAGTTTTTTTCCAACCCATTTGAGAGCGTACTGTGTAAACTCTTATGTACCTTGTGTTTTTCACTTAATATGTCTTGGAGATATTTCCATATCAGCTCATATAGTGCTCTCTTCCTGTTTATAATGGTTATACAGTACTCCCTTTAATGGATTGATCATAATTTATTTATCTAATCCATCCTTATTGATGGACATTTCATATAGTTTCTGTTTTATTGTTTTCATTTTGGTTTTTGAACAGTGATTCAGTGAATATCCTCATTCATGCATCTGGATGTACTTTTGCAAGTACTAGTCTTAGATGGGGATTGCTGTGTCAAGGAGGATATTCGCTTTAAATGCTGATAATTAGTGTGAAATGGCATACTAAAGAGAGTGCACTGATTTCCACTGACAATGTTTGGGCATACAAAACATTTTGCTTTGGCCTATGCAAATCTCTATTGCCTCAAATGTTATCATCCTTTGCTTCAGCCAAGCCTAGTATCTCTTCCATGAACATGTAATTTCCTTTCACAGCCTTTTATTTGTGCACATTTTGTACTATTTCTTCTAAATACAAATTTTATTGAATTGAGTTCCTTTTTATGTTTTAAGATTTAAGACCCCCTGGCTGGGTACGGTGGCTCACGCCTGTAATCCCAGCACTTTGGGAGGCTGAGGTGGGAGGATCACTTGAGGTCAGGAGTTTGAGGCCAGCCTGGCCAACATGGCAAAACCCCATCTCTACCAAAAATACAAAAAACTAGTCAAGTGTGGTACGTACCTATAGTCCCAGCTACTCGGGAGGCTGAGGCAGGAGAATTGCTTGAACCTGGGAGGTGGAGGTTGCAGTGAGCCGAGATCAGGCCACTGCACTCCAGTCTGGGTGAGAGAGCAAGATTCCATCTTAAGAAAAAAAAAGAAAAGAAAAGATTTAAGGCCCCAGTCACATAGACCTAGCCACTTTGGAGAAAAGCTGGGTCTGCCTTTTACCCACTGAGCTTGGCCTTTGGGGACTCTGTTGCTCAGCAGGGACTTGAGGACAGAAGGAAGTCAACTGATGGCTGAAAAGAATCTTGAAGCAAAATACATGCATAAAATCAGCTCATGATCTGTCACTTTCTGCTCTGTCCCCAGTCATCAAGATAAATAGACCTCTCGTTTTATGCCAAGTCCTACATCCCACTCTCTTTAGGCTGAATCTATCGGTCGATCTATCAATCTGAGCATTTACTGGGCAACAACTGTGTGCTTATTACAGAGACCAGCTCTGTAAATAGTCATCTGGGTGGTGAGGGCTATGATAGAGGTGTGTACAAGCCGCTGAGGGTGTTATTAGTAGTGTGCATGGGATTGATGTACTGTGAGGATAGAGTGGTGGTTTTTGCAAGAAGGCTACTGAATAGAGTGACCAAACCCATCCTGGGTTTTTGCCTGAGACTTTTCTGATTTTAAAACTGAACGTCCCATGCCTTGGGAAGCCCCCTCAGTCCCAGGCAAACCACGACAGTTGGTCATCCCAGGAACAGAAGTAAAACAATGGAATGGGTAGGTAGGAATCAGCACACAATAAAGACGGACAGGCAATCCAATCAGCCAGGGTAAAAGTCCTCAGCCGTTTATGAACCTGCTGTCCAGAATATGTGCAGCCTGTTGTTTTGTCTTTATTTACCCTCTCTCTGGAAAGTGCACATTCAGATGCATCAGGATGAGACTGCAGTATGTTCATGAGATTATTTTGTTATTTGTTATTTTTTTTTTTTGTTGTTGTTGTTATTTTTTTTATTTGTTATTTTTCCACATAACATTTGCAAATGTTATGTGGAAATTCATAGAATGAAGAACTTTCTAAGGAAATAATACATTTTAAAAATCGTGGACTAGGCGCAGTGGCTCACACCTCTAATCCTAGTTCTTTGGGAGGCTGAGGCTGGCAGATCACTTGAGCTCAGGCTGAGGCTGGCAGATCACTTGACCAGCCTGAGCCACATGGCAAAACCCTACCCTGTCTCTACAAAAAATGTGAAAATTAGCTGGACATGATGGCACATGCCTGTGGTCCCAGCTACTCAGGAGGCTGAGCTCAAGGCTGCAGTGAGCTGTGAGCATGCTATGCATGCTATAATCTAACAATAGGCTTTAAAATATACCCCTTGAGTGAACTATTCTACAATTTCAGTGACCAATACAATTTTGAGGGATACATCTCAGTAGAGATGGAGCCATGAGCCCGTTTTTAAACCATGACTGATTTGCTTTTTTGTATTTCTTTTGGTGTTCATCTTTTTGTCTTGGAGAAAGTCTTCCACTAATTTGTTCTTTTCCTTTCCATATATTGATGTCTTTAAAAGGTACAGTGGGGGCCAGCCAGCCTTGGTAGATGGACTAGGCAGAAGCAATAGTATAATTTCAGTATTATTTGAAGCATATGGCAACATAGTGCTTCTAAATGGTGCTTCTAATATGCACATTTAAAGAAACTGTTTGGGCCAGGTGTGGTGGCTTATGCCTTTCATCCCAGCACTTTGGGAGGCCGAGGTGGGTTGATCACTTGAGGTCAGGAGTTCAAGACCAGCTTGGCCAACATGGTGAAACCTGGTTCGCTACTAAAAATACAAAAAATTAGATGGGCGTGATGGCACTCGCCTGTAGTCCCAGCTACTTGGGGGAGGCTGAATCAGGAGAATTGCTTGAACCTGGGAGACAGAGGTTGCAGTTAGCCAAGATTTCGCTACTGTACTCCAGCCTGGGCGATAAAGTGAGACTCCATCTCAAAAAATAAATAAATAAATAAGTAAAAATTAAAAATTAAAAAAAGAAAATGTTTGACGTATCATAATTTTGCTGTAGGTATGATAAATGACTTCATGCCTTTGCAAATAATATATAAATACATTTTAAAGTGATTAGTGTGTCCATTGCTAGTGGAAATATAACCCAAGAAAGCCATTACGGGACAGCTTGGGAGTAGATAGTTGCACTCAGCAGAAGCAAGGTAGATTGAGAGGACTTGAGGCACTAAAGATCTTCTGGGGTAAAAATCACAATGCATTATATTTCTTGACATTATAAGTGGGACTGTAAATTGGTGCTCCTTCCACTGGAAAATGGCTAAACTGCTGCCATCTGCCTCACTTACAGCAAGTGAGGTAGAGCTTTATCATCTAGGATGAAAAGGTTTGCAGGGCGTATTGTTGAAGGAGAAAAGGAAGCTGCACAATGGGAATGTTACAATATGTGACATGTATGTACCTATTCATGTAAATGTGAAGAAAATGAAGACAGTGGTTATCTCCAGGGAAGAGGCTAGAAAGGAAACTTTATTCCTTTTTTACAAGAACACATTCATGTATACGAAGGGAGAAATATCAGGTTTTAAGTTACCTATGGTATAACAAATCCATTTTTCTTCTCCTCTTTCTTCACTCCCTTGATCCCCCTTCATCTCCTCCTTCTCCCCATTCATCTCCTTTTCTTCCTTTTATTTCTGGTTTAACAAGAGGAAAGCCATGTTTACATCAAAGCCAAGAAACTGGTCATATGTGCACAGTGTGTGATGCACAGTGGGTGATGTGATTCACAATTTTTAGATGCTAGTGGAGGAGTTAAGCCAAGAAGGTCAGAATGTGGTTGGATGGGTTGGGGTTGAAAATCACCTGGGGGCAGTGGAAGGAGCCGGCTCTGTGCAGATTGGCTCTCTGACTTCATCCAGCCCTGGAGCCTTTCAGGGCCCTCAGCTATATCCCTTTGTAAAACAAGGGATGGTTTTTATTTATTTTTATTTTTTATTTTATTATATATTTTTTTTTTGAGACTCTTGTCACCCAGGCTGGAGTGCAATGGCATGATCTCGGCTTACTGTGACGTCCACCTCCCAGGTTCAAGCGATTCTCCTGCCTTAGCCTCCTGAGTAACTGGGATTACAGGTACCCGCCACCATGCCCAGCTAATTTTTTTTTTTTTTTTGTATTTTTAGTAGAGACACGGTTTTGCCATGTTGGCCAGGCTGGTCTCAAACTCCTGATTTCAGGAGATCCACCTGCTTCAGCCTCCCAAAATGCTGGGATTACAGGTGTGAGCCACCCGTGCCCAGCCTAAGGGATGGTTTTTAAGATCCTTCTTAAAATTATCCTTTTTTTAAAGACCCTCTTACGGATCTTTGATTCTTAAAATGATTCCATTGAAAGTTAGGTCAAGTTGTCTCTGTTTGCAGATGACATGATTGTATATTTAGAAAATCCCATCGTCTCAGCCCAAAATCTCCTTAAGCTGATAAGCAACTTCAGCAAAGTCTCAGGATACAAAATCAGTGTGCAGAAATCACAAGCATTCCTATATACCAATAACAGACAAACAGCCAAATCACAAGTGAACTCCCATTCACAATTGCTACAAAGAGAATAAAATACCTAGGAATACAACTGACAAGGGATGTGAAGGACCTCTTCAAGGAGAACTACAAACCACTGCTCAAGGAAATGAGAGGACACAAACAAATGGAAGAATATTCCATGCTCATGGATAGGAAGAATCAATATCATGAAAATGGCCATACTGCCCAAACCAAGTTATAGATTCAATGCTATCCCCATCAAGCTACCATTACCTTTCTTCACAGAATTAGAAGAAACTACTTTAAATTTCATATGGAACCAAAAAGCCTGCATAGCCTAGACAATCCTAAGCAAAAGCTACCTGACTTCATACTACAAGGCTACAGTAACCAAAACAACATGGTTCTGGTATCAAAATAGATATATAGACCAATGGAACAGAACAGAGGCCTCAGAAATAACGCCACACATCTACAACCATCTAATCTTTGACAAACCTGACAAAAACAAGCAACGGGGAAAGGATTTCCTGTTTAATAAATGGTGTTGGGAAAACTGGCTAGCCATATGCAGAAAACTGAAACTTCCTTACACCTTATACAAAAATTAACTCAAGATGAATTAAAGACTTAAATGTAAGACCTAAAACCGTAAAAACCCTAGAAGAAAACCTAGGCAATACCATTCAGGACATAGGCATGGGCAAAGACTTCATGACTAAAACACCAAAAGCAATGGCAACAAAAGCCAAAATTGACAAATGAGATCTAATTAAACTAAAGACTTCCTGCACAGCAAAATAAACTATCATCAGGGTGAACAGGCAACCTACAGAGTAGGAGAAAATTTTTGCAATCTATCCATCTGACAAAGGGCTAATATCCAGAATCTACAAGGAACTTAAACAAATTTACAAGAAAAAAAAACAACCCCATCAAAAAGTGGGCAAAGGATATGAACAGACACTTCTCAAAAGAAGACGTTTATGTGGCCAACAAGCATATGAAAAAAAGTTCATCATCACTGGTCATTAGAGAAATGCAAATCAAAACCACAATGAGATACCATCTCACGCCAGTTAGAATGGCAATCATTAAAAAGTAAGGAAACAACAGATGCTAGAGAGGATGTGGAGAAATAGGAATACTTTTACACTGTTGGTGGGAGTGTAAATCAGTTCAACCATTGTGGAAGACAGTGTGGTGATTCCTCAAGGATCTAGAACTAGAAATACTATTTGACCCAGCAATCCCATTAGAGGGCATATATCCAAAGGATTATAAATCATTCTACTATAAAGACACATGCACACATATGTTTATTGCAGCACTATTCACAATAGCGAAGACTTGGAATCAACCCAAATGCCCATCAGTGATAGACTGGATAAAGAAAATGTGGCACATATACACCATGGAATACTATGCAGCCATAAAAAAGGATGAGCTCATGTCCTTTGCAGGGACATGGATGAAACTGGAAACCATTATTCTCAGCAAACTAACACAGGAACAGAAAACCAAACACCATATGTTCTCACTCATAAGTGGGAGTTGAACAATGAGAACACATGGACACAGGGAGGGGAACATCATACACGGGGGCCTTTCAAGGGGTGGGGGGCTAGGAGAGGGATAGCATTAGGAGAAATACCTAATGTAGATGATGGGTTGATGGGTGCAACAAACCACCATGGCACATGTATAGCTATGTAACAAACCTGCACGTTCTGCACGTATATCCCAGAACTTAAAGTGTAATTTAAAAAAAAAAGAAAAAGTTAAGGACTTTGATCATAATGATGAACAAAAGCCTACTGCTGGCCGGGCGCGGTGGCTCATGCCTGTAATCCCAGCACTTTGGGAGGCCGAGGAGGGTGGATCACCTGAGGTCAGCAGTTCCAGACCAGCCTGACTAACATAGTGAAACCCCATCTCTACTAAAAAAACAGAAAAAATTAGCTGGGCATGTTGGCTTATGCCTGTAATCTCAGCTACTTGGGAGGCTGAGGCAGGAGAATTGCTTGAACCCAGGAGGTGGAGGTTGCAGTGAGCCGAGATTGCACCATTGCACTCCAGCCTGGGCAAAAAGAGCGAAACTCCATCTGAACAAAACAAAACAACAGAACAAAACCTACTGCTTATACAGTATAGTACTTAGACCTTTGTCCTGATTCCTCCGTACCTGCTTCTTGGTAAATGAAAATCGACTACATTCATTTCTTTTTCTTTTTTTCTTTTCATTAATCTAAGAAAAATTGGCCACATTTCTCAGACTGGAGACTGTATACTACTTGGGACGTCTCAGACAACTTGTTCAAGGTCACTAGTTGCACATAGCACTTCTATGTGGGAAAGAGAGAAAGATCCGCAACAAAGTGAGCCAACTAAAGGCCAAGCATTGGGGGCTCACACCTCTAATCCTGGCACTTTTAAAGGCTGAGGTGGGTGGATCACTTGAGGTCAGGAGTTGAAGACCAGCCTTGCCAACGTGGTGAAACTCCATCTCTACTAAAAATACAAAAATTAGCCAGGCGTGGCGGGCGCCTGTAATCCCAGCTACTCTGGAGGCTGAGGCAGGAGAATCGTGAAGCCGGGAGGCGGACCTTACAGTGAGCCGAGATCGCGCCATCGCACTCCAGCCTGGACTAGTGACAGAGTAAGACTCTGTCTCAAAACAAAACAAAAAGCAAAAACACAGTGAGCCAACTAGAAAAAGGTACCCCTTTCTCCATAATGATACAGCCCCACTTAGGTATTTCAGACCTGGATTTTTTTTTTTTTTTTTTTTTTTTTTGAGACAGAGTCTGGCTCTGTCGCCCAGGCTGGAGTGCAGTGGCTGGATCTCGGCTCACAGCAAGCTCCGCCTCCCGGGTTTACGCTATTCTCCAGCCTCAGCCTCTCGAGTAGCTGGGACTACAGGCGCCCGCCACCTCACCCGGCTAGTTTTTTGTATTTTTTAGTAGAGACGGGGTTTCACCGTGTTAGCCAGGATGGTCTCGATCTCCTGACCTCGTGATCCACCCGTCTCGGCCTCCCAAAGTGCTGGGATTACAGGCTTGAGCCACCGCGGCCGGCCCAGACCTGGATTTTAACCAAAGGCAACAGCTCTGCTCCCATTCTGCCTCTGACCAAGGATCTTGTTCTCTTGCTGTAACTTGCATTTCTCTCCCACCCGTCTTTCTCCCCTTTCTAAAAAGTGTTGTGCCTACCCCCTCTCCTCCCCAGATGGTGGCAGAGGCAGGCATTGGTGCCTGAAGTTGCCAGCCCTTACTTGCCCTATGCCTCAAGCTCTGGGGTTTGCTGAAGCATTCTATTTAGTTGTGTACCATTGTGGTTTCGTAGGCCTGGGAAAACTTTTTGGCCCTGCTCGCTTCAGTTCAGTTCAGGTGCCCACCATCATGGTTCTTTGAGACATCCTCTAAGTGACCATTCTATATTGTCCAACATGAGTAACCACTCTTTTCTTCTGAAAGTTCTGTACCCTTGTCTTTGCAGAAGTTCATCTACCCTATCCACCTATTTCTGAATGTGGTTTTTGTTTGGGTTTAGTCCAGGACCCCTCTCACCCCACCCCGATGGGTGTTACTCATGTAGACTTAGCTGTCATCTTCACATTCGACATAGTTCCTTTGTGTGCTCAGTCCTGTACAAGGAGCCCCTCACTCCACAATTAGAGATGAGACTTAAAAGCTGAATGTTCCTACCACTTCATATTTTCTAAAACGGCCTTAATTTAAAAACAAAAGAATATAGCAAGTGTTGGCAAGGATGTGAGAAATTGGAACACTGTATATTGCTGATGGGAATATAAAAATGCTGCTGTGGGAAAATGTTTGGTCGTTCCTTAAAAAGTTAAAATGGAATTAGTACACCAGCCAGTGCCTTAGTCCGTTCATGCTGCTATAACAAAACATCTTAGACTGGGTAATTTACAATAACAAAGATTCATTTCTTACAGTTCTAGAGGCTGGAAGGTCCAAGATCAAGGTGCCAGCAGGTTGGGGGTCTGGCAAGGGCTCCCTGCTTCAAAGACTGAGTGTATGCTACACTCTCATATGGTAGGAAGGGTGAATACCTCCATCAGACCTCTGTTAGAAGAGCACTAATCCAATTTAACACCTCCAAAGGCCTCACCTCTTAGTACAGTTGTGTGATGGGGATACGTTCTGAGAAATGTATTGTCAGGAGATTTTGTCATTCTATAACATTATAGACCATACTTACACAAACCTAGATGGTATAGCTTTGTACACACCCAGGCTATGTGGTATGGCCTATTGCTCATAGGCTGTAAACCTGTACAACATGTTACTGTACTGGACACTGTAGGCAACTGTAACACAACAGTAAATATTTGTGTATTTAAGCCTATCTAAACCTGGAAAAATGTGGCATAAAAGCTCCATTATAATATGGGTCCACTGTCATATATGTGGCTCATCGTTGACTGAAATGTCATTATGTGGCAAATAATGATACTGTCATATTGATGATTAAGTTTTAACATGTGAATTTTGTGTGTGGGGGTGACACATTCAGACCATAGTACCCAGCAACCATTAATGTATGAATAGATAGACTAAATGTAATATATCCTTTAAATGGAATGTTATTCAACCATAAAGAAGAATAAGGTACTGGTACATGCTGTAATATGGATGAACCTTAAAAACATTATGCTAAGTGAAAAAATAAGCTAGATACAAAAGGTCATATATTGTATGATTCCACTTATGTTATGTGAAATATTTAGAACAGGTAAAATCGTAGAGACAAAAGGCAGATTGGTGGTTGCGAGGGCCTGAGGGAGGGAGAAATGAGGAGTGACTGCTTAATGTGAATAGTGTTTCTTTTTGGGGTGATGAAAACATTTTGGCACTAGATAGAGGTGATGGTTGCCCATTATGAATGTACTAAATGCCACTGAATTGTACACTTTAAAATGGTTAGCTTTATGGTATGTGAATTTCACCTCAATTTTTTAAAGTTCATGAAAAAAAAAAAAAAAAAGGCTATGAGTCTGTGAAACAAAAAACCCCAAAATCAACCAAACAAAAAGTAAGTTACAAAAATTAGGGATGAGGGCCGGACGTGGTGGCTCATGCCTGTAATCCCAGCGCTTTGGGAGGCCGAGGCGGGCGGATCACGAGGTCAGGAGATCGAGACCATCCTGGCTAACATGGTGAAACCCCGTCTCTACTAAAAATACAAAAAAAATTAGCTGGGTGCGGTGACAGGCGCCTGTAGTCCCAGCTACTCGGAAGGCTGAGGCAGGAGAATGGCGTGAACCTGGGAGGCAGAGCTTGCAGTGAGCTGAGATGTGCCACTGCACTCCAGCCTGGGCAACAGAGCGAGACTCCGTCTCAAAAAAAAAAAAAAAAAAAAATTAGGGAGGAGGTTCCAATATGACAGTCACTGGCCACATGTAGCTGACTGTTGAGCACAGGAAATGTGTCTAGCCCAAACTGAGGCTTGTGAAATTTACACTGATCTTCAAGGCTTTCATGTGAACAAAATAATGTAAACTAGGCTGGGTGCAGTGATAAACTAAACTGGGCGTGGTGACTCGTGCCTATAATCCCAGCATTTTGGGAGGCTGAGGCAGGAGAATTGCTTGAGGCCAAGAGTGTGACATCAGCCTGGGCAACATAGTGAGACCCCCATCTCTACCAAAAAAAAAGTAATAATAATAAATAAAGTCAGGCATGGTGGTACATGCCTGTAATCCTGGCTATTCAAGAGGCTGAGACAGGAGACTCCCTTAAGCCTGGAAGTTGGAGGCTGCAGTGAGCTGATCCCGCCACTGCACTCTAGCTTGGTTGACAGAGTAATACCCTGTCTCTAAGGAAAAAAAAAAAAGGAAACTATCTCATTAATGATATTTAATAGTGATTACATGTTCAAATGACAATATTTTGAGTACACTGCATTAAATAAGATAGATTATTAAAATTTTTAAAAAGTTGAATGCCCATGGAGACATAACAGAGAGGCTTAAATCCATACCAAAGTCTGCAAGATAAAATGATACCATTTTAAAGCTGGGAAGAAACTTTCAAATATAATCTTTACTTAAAAATAAGTTTTGGTTAGAATGAGAAAGCTGACAAAGGGCGACTAAGGGGGAAACTAGAAAGAGTCCTCACTTTGTGTAGGCCCAGGGGAAAAGGCTAGCCTGGCTGGGGAGGATTATTGGGAGCTGGACAATGTCTAGTCTTTTTGATGCCGTCATTAAACTTTTTTTTGTTGTTTTTTTTTTACCTTATTTAATGCAGACTTTATCTTTAAAAACGCAAATGTGAGTGGGCACAGTGGCTCACGCCTATAATCCCAGCGCTTTGGGAGGCCTGAAGCAAGTGGATCACCTGAGGTCAGGAGTTTGAGACCAGCCTGGCCAACATGGTGAAACCCCGTCTCTACTAAAAATACAAAAATTAGCTGGGTGTGGTGGTGAGTGCCTGTAATCCCAGCTACTCGGGAGGCTGAGGCAGAATAATTGCTTGAACCCGGGAGGCGGAGGTTGCAGTGAGCTGAGATCGCACCAGAGAACTCCAGCCTGGGCTATAAGAAACAAACTCTGTCTCAAAAATAAAAAAATAAAAAAATAAATGCAGCCAGGCATGGTGGCATATGCCTAGTCCCAGCTACTTGGGAGGCTGTGGTGGGAGGATCACTTCAGCCCAGCCTGGACAGCATAGCTAGACCAAGTCTCTTAAAAAAAGATTGTGAAAAACAAGTAAGTGCAAGTAAATTAGAATGATTCATAATTAACATTGCAATGAGAATTACTGGTTCATTGAATCAAGAGGAGCTTGGGCAGCTTTCATAGACTGCAGTGCTTTTATAGTTACTCCTATGATCAAAGAAGCAGCGGGGAGCCCCTTAAATGGTCATTTTAAAAGTTTTAAGTTCTCCTGATTGTGTATCTATAGTCAGAAAAAGTGTAAGAGGCTGGGTGTGGTGGCTCATACCTGCAATCCCAGCACGTTGGGAGGCTGAGGCAGGCAGATCACCTGAGGTCAGGAGTTCAAGACCAGCCTGGCCAATATGGTGAAACCTTGTCTTACTAAAAATACAAAAATTAGCCAGGCATGGTGGTGGGTGCCTGTAGTCCCAGCTACTCGGGAGGCTGAGGCAGGAGAATTGCTTGAACTCGGGAGGTAGAGGTTGCAGTGAGCCGAGATTGTGCTGCTGCACTTCAGCCTTCCAGCCTGGGTGACAGAGTGAGACTCCATCTCAAAGAAAAACGAAAGAAAAAATGTGCAAGAGCTTAAACAAGATATATGACCATGTTTATCCCAGTTTGCAAGGACATACTTGGAAGAGGCCACTTTATTTTTTGCCTTTTTTACTTAATTCTCATCTTTCTGTTTTACATTTTTTTCCTGCAGATCAGCAATGTCTTATTTTTCATTTTACCGCCCATCTGCATGTGCTTGTTTCGTCAGTATGCAACATGCTTCAACAGCGGCATCTACTTAATCTGGACTCTTTTAGTTGTAGTGGGTAAGTGGAGTCTTTTGGGAACACGGACTTAACAGGGTGTTGGGAGGGTAGAAGGAGTCCCACACACTTCCTGTCCCCTTTGAACATAATGTTTTGTAAACTAAAGTCACTCTGAGGTCTTAGCATACTTTTTTTCCCACTTACTTGATGGCAAAAGGACTCTTGAATGCAGGCTTGATAACAAGCTTGGCATTACTATCACTTGCGTGCATTTGAGACTTCATTTGTGTAGTAGCTATTGGGGCTATGCCAGTGCAATTTTCGGAACGTCTGAAGAAAGTCTTATGAAACAATTGATCTCTGGGGAGACTGGTTTCTAATGGACTAAAATTAAAGAAGAAAATGTAGATGTTTGATCCCTCATTGTTTTGTGAAATACTTGTGTCATTTCCATTTCCTCCCACAGGCAGGCTGGGAATTCTTAACAGTGAGGGACTGTTGAATTTTATTTACTGCCTCTTCCCAGAAAGGCTCAGTGGATGAAGACAGAATGTGTTTAACTGTGGAGTTGTTAAAGTTCTGATGTGCTGATATTTGAGCCCTAGTTGAAATCCTCTTTCTAGACTTGAGGCGTGCATGCCTGGGTGGTGTGAGTTTCTTTCTTCAGTTTCTTTTTTCAGAGGGAGAGAGTGATCTGGTGACTGTGATAACTATTGGTGAGAGGACTGTCCTTAAGCAGTGTATTGAATTTGTGTCTCTTCTGTGGTGACCTTTTTTTATTGGTTGTAATTGATTCTAGGAATTGGATCCGTCTACTTCCATGCAACCCTTAGTTTCCTGGGTCAGATGCTTGATGAACTTGCAATCCTTTGGGTTCTGATGTGTGCTTTAGCCATGTGGTTCCCCAGAAGGTATCTACCAAAGATCTTTCGGAATGACCGGTAAGCTTGCACTAAACATTTTTGCATTTACCACTAGGTACAGTACCCAATATAACAATGTATATATGAAGAAAAATAGCACATGATTGAACTCAGCCTAGTGATGAGCTTATCATATTCTTGTTCAATATCTGTTGATTGTTTTTATGATCTGACAATATAAGTAAACTGACAGATTAGAGAGGGAATTTTAATAATGCTTGGAGAAGAACTGATATAACATTAGGAACAAAAGTCAAATAGTGCCCTTGTTTGATATGAGCAAGAGTGGAAAGACCTTCAGTGGAGGCGGCATTACTGAATGGTTATTCAATACTCATTGATTTTCTGCTAGAACATTTCCTTGAGACTAATCCAACTCTACCAGTTTTATACATCTGAAGTAGAATCCGGACTAATGAACTGGTTCTTGGAGCTACACTTGTAGTTCCAATGAACTGTAGTTTTCAAGTTGTCTTTTTTTTTTTCTTTTTGCTTCCGATGAGAGCTGTGCACCTACGTGCACACACACACACACACACACTCATATACCGTATATATGTTCAAATTGGAAACCCAGAATTTCAGGAAGGGATGCATTTTAATAGCCATTGTGTTAGGGTTATACAGGTATTCATCCAGTAAATATTTTTCAACACTTGTATTTTACTATGCATTTTTCTAGGCACTGGAATATCACAGTAAACAAAACAGCAGAGTCTAATGAGCTTACACTGAAGTTGGGGAGATTACAAATCAACAAGCAAACAAGTAAATAATATAATGTTAGGATATGTCAGGTACTGTGATAAAAAGTGAAGCTGATAAGGGTATAGTGGTGACTTAGTTTGCTGATTTAGAGTTTGGTCAGAGAAAGTCTTTCTGAGGAGCTATGTGAGGTTTGTTACTATCTAGAGGCACAGAGGAGATTCAGCCCAATAAAGATGAGAAACGCTCCTGGAACATATTACCCACATTTTCTGTAGAACACTGTTTGGTCAAAATATACATATATGGCTAAATAGTCTAAAACTATGGATTCAGTGAAGCAGACGGTATGTGCCCATGGAAGAGTTATATCAGGAAAAGAAAATAATTCAGTACAGTTTTACTGGCACTCTGAAAAGGAACAGGAGCTGTGCAGCTGCTGAGAACTAAGGCTGCTATCTGTGGACTGAAATGGAGAAGCGTCTATGAAAAATGCTGGCTGCAAGGGGCACATTATATAATTGTATCTGTGATATCCTAATTTTAGAATGAATGAACTAAACTCTTTCTGAGTATGTTTTTGTATTAGCACAAAAGTGCCTGGGAGGTGAGGGCACCTAACTACAGCCATTGGCTGTTCTTGGGCATTGCAGCAGAGAGGAATAGCTGCTTTTACCTTTCATCTGACTGGTTGACTTTTTTTTTTTTTTTTAAATAACAAAATTAACACATTAATCTTTCTTGCTTGCTTTCTTGCTTTCTCTCTCTTTCTCTCTTTCTTTCTCTCTTTCTTTCCTATCTTTTTTTCCTTTCCTTCTTTTCCTTCCTTCCCTTCTTTCCCTTTCCCTCCTTCCTTCCCTTCCCTCCCTTTCCTTTCCCTCCCTTCCCTTCCCTTCTTTTCCCTCCCCTCCCCTTCCTTTCCCCCCCCCCCCCCTCCCTTTCTCCCTCCCTTCCTTCCTTCTTTTCTTTCTTTTCTTTCATCTGACTCTGTGCCCAGGCTGCAGTGCAGTGGAGCAGTCCTGGCTAAATGCCACCTCAACCTCCCCAGGCTCAGCTGATCCTCCCACCTCAGCCTCCCCAGGAACTGGGACTACAGGTGCACGCCACCATGCCTGGCTAATTTTTGTATTTTTTTATAGAGAAGGGGCCTCGTTATGTTGCCCAGGCTGGTCTTGAACTCCTGGGCTCAAGCAATCTGCCCACATCGGCCTCCGAAAGTGCTGGGACTACAGATGTGAACCACTGCACCTGGCCTAATTTTTTTTTTTTAAATAGAGACAGGGTCTCGTCATGTTGCCCAGGCTGGTCTCAAACTCCTGGGTTCAAGTGATCTTCCCCTCTTGGCCTCCCAGAGTGCTGGGATTTTAGGTGTGAGCCTCCGCACTTGGCCATGGCCTAATTTTATTACTAAATATTTATTTTAAAGTGAGATAGGGAGAAAACATACTTTAATTGGATTCACTGTACAATCTTATTCTGGGAAGCAGGATTTGAATTGAATAGTATTATCTCTGAGTATCCACTAGCAGATAGAAGTACTCTCAAGAAGGTTACTTATCAGAAAATAAAAGCGAAAGAGTGAAAGGGCAGGGGTGGGGGTGGGGAGCGGAGAGAGAGAGAGAGAAAGAGAGCAAGGGAATGAGAGACAGAGAAAGGCTGTTTACAAGTAGAAGTCCCTCATCTCAGATGAAAAGTGGTTCTCCATCTTGGTGAGGCCTTCTAATCAGCAGGGAAAATATGCTTTCAAATGTGGCCAGGTTGGTTTATGCTGTCACCAGTTTCCAGTCATGTTTAGTTTCCTTGTTCAACTTTAAGAGACGCCTTGGGAGGCAAGGAAGGGGTTAAGGATGCAGGTGGAGGTAGAGGGCACCAGGTAGGGTCATGAGGTGGTTCTGCAGGTAGGGACCTTTTGACTCTGCCTGAGAAATAAGCCATTTACCCTTTGACTTTTCCTTCTGTCTTGAAAGGTACCCACCAGTCACCGCCATGCTTTCTCTAAACCTGGTGTACGTTACATTGAGAGCTGAGGAATCGCTTTTCTCAGATAACTTATTTTTCAAGTCTGAGTAAGAAATTGAAGAAATGGGAATAAAGGTTTTGTGTATTTGTTTGTGGCATTCTGGAGGCCTGGGTTGAAATTCCAAGGGACAGTTTTTAATGTATTACTTATAGAAAACTTTTTTTTCTTTTCTTTTCTGGGTTCTTGAGGTAGGGGGAATGTTGTTTGAGCAGGAAAGAAGAAAATGGGGTGATGACATTGGTAGTTAAAGCTTACCAACTTTAATAATGAAAACAGGGCCTGTTGAGGTGGTGCACGCCTGTAGTCCCAGCCACTCAGGAAGCTGGGGCAGGAAGATTTCTTGAGCCCAGGAGCTTGAGCCCAGCCTGCGCAACACAGTGAAACCTCATTTAAAAAAATAGAAAAAATAATGAAAACACATTGTGAGGCAGAGTTGTCTGTGACTGTTGGGAGTTTTTCATCACCAGCAGCCTGCAGCATTTCTCTGGGGAAGATGTGATGATATAGCCACTCTGTCCTCCTCTGGAGGCACTGGATACCATATGTGTATATATCCCTGGCTTTGGAAACAGTCCGGGTTGAATCCTAGCTTTACAACTTGCTAACTGTATGACTTGTCTTGACTCTTTCTATTTCCTTGTCTATAAAATTAAGTAAACAATAGTGTTCATCTTTGAGACGATCCTGTAGTGCACTTAGCATAATACTAAGCAACACAGAGAGGGCTCAGTCAAAGTTAGCTTTCCTGACAGCCTGGGGCATGGAGAGGAGAGTTCTGCCTGGCATTTCTGAGATATACATATAAATTGATGAAGATAATGAACATTGAAAATTTTAATGAGCAAAGAAATAAAAGGTGCATGTTAAGGAAAAAGTAAAGATTTCAACTCTATTTGCACATCTTCAATTTTCCAGTGACCAGGGAGGGCAAAAAGGCCAAGCCCCTTTACATGTACTTCACTCCCCATGACATGGGACAGGTGGCAGCTCTGCAGTGGAAGTGGCAGACCAGACCAAAAAAATCATGTCAAAATCAGGATTTCTGTAGATCAAGGATTTCTGGGTTATCTGCCTGAACTTACCAAATAGTAAACAAATTATCTCCTTTTCTTTCTTTCTCCCTTCCCTTCCTTCCCTCCCTCCCTCCCTCCCTCCTGTCTGCCGGCCTGCCTGCCCCTCCCTCCCTCTGTCCCTCCCTTCCTTCCTTTTTTCTTTCCTTTTCTTCTTGATCTAGACTTTGCTGGAATATTCTTTTTTATTTCTTTCTTTTTTTTTTGAGACAAGAGTTTCACTCTTATTGCCCAGGCTGGAGTGCAGTAGCGCAATCTCGGCTCACTGCAACCTCTGCCTCCCAGGTTCAAGCGATTCTCCTGCCTCAGCCTCCTGAGTCGTTGGGATTCGAGGCACATGCCACCACATGTGGCTGATTTTTGTGTTTTTGGTAGAGACAGAGTTTTGCCATGTTGGTCAGGCTGGTCTTAAACTCCTCACCTCAGGTGATCTGCCCGCATTGGCCTCCCGAAGTGCTGGGATTACAGGCATGAGCCACCACATCTGGCCTTAGCTGGAATATTCTAAACACACATTAAAAATCATTTTAATATGAGATTTTTGGAGAAGAGACAGTAGAGTGTGGTGGCTAAGTGAGTTTGGATTAGGCAACATGGCTTTGAATAACAATTCACTTAAAAAAAAAAGGCTCTGGGACCCCATTTTGCTTGTCCGTAAAGTGGAGATGACAAAAGTATCTTCCTGATGTGGTCAGAAATACATGAGAAAAGTGCGTAAGGTACAATGGCTCACACAGAGTAAAGACTCAATAGGTTCTGGTGGTTATTATGAATGGCTTATGGACAAGTGGTTCTTTTTTTTTGTTTTTCTGTTTTTTGTTTTTTTGTTTGTTTGTTTTTGAGATGAAGTCTTGCTCTGTCGCCCAGGCGAGAGCAGTGGTATGATCTTGGCTCACTGAAACCTCTGCCTCCTGGGTTCAAGCGATTCTCCTGCCTCATTCTCCCGAGTAGCTAGAATTACAGGCACCTGCCACCACGCCCAGCTAATTTTTGTATTTTTAGTAGAGACAGGGTTTCACCAGATTGGCCAGGCTGGTCTCGAACTCCTGACCTCAAGTGATCCGCTTGCCTTGGCCTCACAAAGTGCTGGGATTACAGGCATGAGCCACTGTGCCTGGCCTGAATTTTTTACTGATATATACTAGTTGCACATATTTTATATAGGGAAATTATTAATGTTCATTATGTCAATGGGATATAAATGTTGGATTTATAGAAAAAAAAACTTTCTTTCATCTTGCCTAGAATGTCCTGAGACTCTTCAGGACATATACTCAATTGTTGATGGTTATTAATAATTTTTAGATATTTTTATTTTGAGAAAAAAAATGAGAACAAGGAACTATTGTAGGCTAATTGTATCTATTTTGTTTTGTTTTGTTTTTTGGAGACAGGATCTCACTCTGTTGCCCAGGCTGGAGTGCAGTGGCACAATCACAGCTCACTGCAACCTCTGGCTCCTGTGCTCACGTGATCCTCCTACCTCAGCCTTCCAAGTGACTGGGACTACAGCTGCCTGTCACTGCACCTGGCTAATTTTTGTTTTTTTTTTTTGTAGAGACAAGGTTTTATCGTGACAAGCTCAAATCCTGGGCTCAAGAGATCCTCCCACCTTGGCCTCCCAAAGTGCTGGGATAACAGGCATGAGCCACTGTGCCCAACCTTGTATCCACTTCTTAAATAATTTATTCTTCTGTAGTTTTTATGATTTTATCTTTAGAAAATATCAGGACAGCCTTCAGTTTATAATCTACTTTATTTTTCGAATCTTGAACAGCAAGGGAGCAGTCTGGGATCTGCCCGCCCTGCTAGCATTCTTGCTGGATGACTTGAGGCTGGAATCTTAAACTCTCTGGGCCTTAGTGCTTTAGTTATAAAATAACAGGGTTGGACTACCCCTCTGAGTTCCCTTTCATGACCAAATGCTATAGTGCTGTGACTATCAAGGGCTGGCTGTTCTAAATAGATTAAGTTTTGGTAGCTTATAGCAGTAGATCTTAACCAGGGACATTTCCAATTCCTATGCGACATTTAGAAATCTTGTGGACATGTTTTTGGTGGTCATTATGATGGGAGGTTTTATCATCTATAAATTTTATTTCATTTCAGAAATGAAATTACCACTGCTTTAAAGGGTAGCCAGTGATAGTGGTTTTCAAGCCTATACCCTGTGTCCCTTTTTACTTTGGTAAAAAAGCCAATGATAGTAGTTTTCAAGCCTGAAAACAAAGTTTTACTTTGGTAAAAAAGGACACAGGATATAGGCTTGAAAACCACTACTTTAAAGGGTAGTTAATGATAACAGTAGCAGCTTTACTATGAAAATATTTTGATGATGGTACTGAGTTATTAGATTTTGGATTACAGAATACAGGAAGCAGTGGTGCTAAGGGTTTCCTGACCTTGTGTTTCAGTGTGAGACCCTAATGGGCTGGAAAGTTGAAAACAGGACCAGAGGCTGTCATCAATCACAGTTTAGAAAAACACCCTGTTAGGGCCTCTTACTCCTGGATATTTCTAGCTCTCTTGTACCCAGGGCCTCTGTTGACTCTGGGGTCTGCTGGGCTGGCTGGCTGTCTTTCTGCTGCCCACATGGCCTCTGTTTACTTCTCCCAGCTGTTTGTGTTCACAGGATGTCTTTGTTGGCCTGCACATTCCTGTACACCTTCTGGACCTGACATGGGGAGTCGTCTGCAGATGACCTCTCTAAAGAAAGCATGTTTTGCAGCTGGCTGCAGTGGCTCATGCCTGTAATCTCAGCACTTTGGGAGGCTGAGGTCAGGAGTTTGAGACTAGCCTGGCCAGCATGGTGAAACCCCATCTCTACTAAAAATACGAAAATTAGCTTAGTGTGGTGGTGGGCGCCTGTAATCCCAGCTACTTGGGAGGCTGAGGCAGAAGAATCGCTTGAACCCAGGAGGCGGAGGTTTCAGTGAGCTGAGATTGTGCCACTGCTCTCTAGCCTGGGTGACAGAGTGAGACTCTGTCTAAAAAAAAACCAAAAACAAAACAACAACAACAACAAAAACCCATTTTTTTTTAAGCTTACTGCCTTTAAACCATTTGGCAGTACTCTGTGGAGCCTTTGGTGATTGCAACAGCAGCTCAGTTACATTTTCCCTGAGAGTATGATATCAACAACAATAATATTATTTAAAGTAGTATTTATTTTTAAAATGATGGTAAGGATAATAGTAATAATGAATTTTATTAGCACATAACATGTACCAGGCACTGTGTTAATGCTTACAAGAACACTATGAGGCAGAGCGTCTTAATTTTTATGTGGGAAAGGCTCAAAGAGTTGAGTTACTTGCCAAAGGTCTCACAGCTGCTAAGTAATGCAAGCAGGATTTGAATGCATATCGGTCTCACTGGAACACCTATGCCTTGAATCACTCTGTTGCCCTCTCTGACCTGTGCCTAGTTCTTAAACCACTGGGTACAGAGAGGTGATGCACTCTGGACATTTCTGATTATGTGTTTATCCTAACGAAAAGGCCAAATTGCCTTGGCATGTGTCAAACCCAGTGGAAGAGTTCTTGTGGGTCCCCAAGGGCCCTGCACGTGATGGCTGTGGGCCGTCACCCTGAGGCTGGAGCGGGCGGCCTTTCCTCCAGTAGATGAAGGACACCAGCCGAGGCCAGGAGAAAAACATGCCTCTCCTGAGGATTAGCTGCCTGGAGCCTTTCCCACATATATTTTTTCCTCTGGTAGAAGTTCAGAGCTATAATTCCTGTTCATTCCAGTCTGAAAGTTGGCAGCTTGATCAATGATTTCCTGTGCCTTGATGATGAATGGCTTTCCTATTTAAAAGATAAATTTGTATTTTGAGGGTTCAATGCCCTTTAATTTCTTTATAATGGAATTTCATTCAAATTGGCTTCCTAACTGTGACCTGTTCCAGGGGCTCTTGGCCAAAGTAAATTGTGCTAATGAGGAATAACAGAAACTTCAGGAAAATCATGTACTCCTAAATTTAAGTCATGAATGAGGCCTTGGAAATCGTCTCGTCCAGCCTTTTCGTTTTACAGATAAGGAAATGGGTCCCGGGGAGTAAAAAAAGCATGTCTAGGATCACGTCGCCACTTCTGGCTCTTTCTACTGAAATGACCTCCACTGAGGGGTGTGAAGATAGTATCAATTATTTGTCTAAGACTTGTCGTTTCAAAAACTTGTCCATGTAGATTCTAGTGCATACTAGACTTGTAGGTTGTCAGTAAATATAGATTATTTTTTCTTAGTCTATTGAAATTTTTTCTTAAAACTTTTTTTTGGGTGTGCTAGACACATAGGATAATTTTTCTTTTAAACTAGGATGCTGTATGATTTGTGAATGGTCTGTGTTTTACTTATGAAAGTTATACATGTTCACTTTGTAGAACAGAGGGTGACAAACTACATCCTGTGGGCCAAAAGGGTTCTGTTTTGCACATCAGGTTTTATTGGCTCCCAGCTGTGCCCATTCATTTACTTATTCTCTGTAATGACAGAGTTGAGTAGCTGTGGCAGAGACCTTAGAACCTGCAAAACCTATATATATATGTGTGTGTGTGTGTGTGTGTATGTGTGTATGTATATATGATTTATTAAATATAATTGATGTTTAATATGATTACACATATTTATTAATGCATATATTTAATTATATATTTATACTTATATATAACCATATAGTTACACTGTATTTAGATATGTATAATATAGTTATGTATAATATAACTATATACTATATATTCTTTATCTACACTTATATATAAAAACATGTATTTAATTTAAAATATATATATATATAATTTATTTTATTTTTAGGTTATAGCTTACTGTAACCTCAAACTCCTGGGCTCAGGCCACCCTCCCACTTTGGCCTCCCAAAGCACTAGGATTACAGATGTGAGCCACCATACCTAGCCCAAACCCAAAAATCCTTTATAGAAAAAAATTGCTAAACCCTGCTGTAGAACATCTGAAAAAATACAGAGAAATCGAACATCTAAAAAAATACAGAAAAATCGCATGAAGAAAACAGTTATCCATATCTCACCCTCAATGATGTAGGTTGACTGTAATTTTACCATTCTCATGGCTAAATATTTTGAAAATCTCTGATTATTTCCTAAGGATAAGTTCCTTGAAGTGGAATTCCTAAGCCAATGAGTGTGAGTGGCTTTTTGAACCTTGGTACTTAGCACAGAATTTCGTTTCAGCCTGCATTTCTGGCAATGCCTGTACCTTGCTAACATTAAACAAGCAAACAATAATTCCTTTTCTAATGGATTTGGTTTTGTTTTCATGGATTCAGGGGCAGGTTCAAGGTGGTGGTCTGTGTCCTGTCTGCAGTTACGACGTGCCTGGCATTTGTCAAGCCTGCCATCAACAACATCTCTCTGATGACCCTGGGAGTTCCTTGCACTGCACTGCTCATCGCAGAGCTAAAGAGGTAGGTGCCGTCATTCCTGCCTACCCTTGAGCTCTCCCTGTGCTAGGAAAACACCAGCTCAGGGCTTCTTTGCTGTCCTGCAGCCGAAGAAGAGTTTTATTCCTCATGAAGAGTTAGTTGCTGGCTGTTGGATGGAAGCAGGTTTGATGGTTTGGTTCAAAATGCTAATAATCTCATTTTTAGTAAGAGGGGAGCAGCTGTTTTGCAGATGCAGTGCATCCTACTGATCACAAGCTAGCTTACCAGGACCATCTCAGCGCCTAGACCAGGCTGTCTAGACTTAATTCTGTAGAAAAGAAAAGTCCTAGAGAGGTTATTGCATTCACACACAGAAGGAAAAAGAGAAAGGGGGCAGGGAAAATGAGTTTGTATCTATAAGAAAATATGCACGTCAGGTGGACTGCAGTTGACTATGATATTTTCTTTGAGGCTTAGTGTCTCATTTACAATCTATTAGGCAAAGGTTTTGCTCTTTGCACTAGCATTTTCCTTTGGGAACTTGTGTACTCAGAGTTCAGGTTGATATCCAGAAACATTTTCGTTTAGCGCTTCTTGGTACATCATTGTCCTCTTCTAGACCCAACTGAAGTACATCTAATCACTGCCCTTATTTTAATGCTCTTTGAAAACACTTCTTTTTATTTCCAGCCATTTAAAAAATGCTTTTTTTTTTTTTTTTTTTTTTTTTTGAGATGGAGCCTCGCTGTGTCATCCAGGCTAGAGTGCAGTGTCACATTCTCGGCTCACTGCAACCTCTGCCTCCTGGGTTCAAGCAATTCTCCTGCCTCACCCTCCCAAGTATCTGGGATTACAGGTGCCTGCCACCACACCTAGCTCGTTTTTGTATTTTCAGTAGAGATGGGGTTTTGCCATGTTGGCCAGTCTGGTCTTGAGGTTGGGGTGAGGGTAGAGTTAGAGCGGGGATGTAGGGAGGTGGTAGGGGAGACAGAAAAGGGAATGACTACTAATAAGTAAGGGCTTCGTATTTGAGTGTTGGAAAAATTATAAAATAAGATTGTGGTAATGGGTTGAAGATACCAAAACACACTGACCTGTACTTTTTTTTTTTTTTTTTAAGATGGAGTCTCACTCTGTCGCCCAAGCTAGAGTGCAGTGGCACAATGCTCACTGCAACCGCCGCCTCCTGGGTTCAAGCAATTTTCCTGCCTCAGCCTCCTGAGTAGCTGGGACTACAGGCGCCTACTAACATGCCTGGCCAATTTTTTGCATTTTAGTAGAGACAGGGTTTCACCATGTTGCTCAGGGTGGTCTTGAACTCCTGAGCTCAGGCAGTCTGCCTGCCTTGGCCTCCCAAAGTGCTAGGATTACAGGCGTGAGCCACCGCACCTGACTTGAACTGTACACTTGAAATAGGGGAATTTTATGATATGTGAAGTGTACCCCAATAAAGTTATAAACAAAGCTATAAACAAAACAAAAACCCTCAGAACCTGCCCAGGTGATTCTGCGTGGTGAAATCATGCCTGGCCAACATGGTGAAACCCCATCTCTGCTAAAAACACAAAAAATTAGCTGGGTGTGGTGGCAGATGCCTGTAATCCCAGCTACTCAGGAGGCTGAGGCAGGAGAATCACTTGAATCCAGGAGGCGGAGGTTGCGGTGCGTGGAGATCACGCCATTGCACTCCAGCCTGGGCAACACAGCAAGACTCCATCTCAAAAAAAAAAGCTCCCTCTATTCCTCACCTCTCATTTACTCATTTGCTCTTCAACTCTTGCCAATCTGGCTTCTGCCCCTACTTCGATACCCAAATCCCTCTCTGTAGGCTATACACCCAGTGATCAGTTTTCAGCCCCCCTGTATCTTATGTGTTATTCTCTCAGCTGCTTGCCCAATTAGTTCTCCTCCCCATGGTTGAAATGTTCTTCGCCATGGCTCCTGTGATAGCACATCCTCCTGGATTTCCCATTACCTCTCGGCAGCTCCTTTTCAGTTTCTTGCGTAGACTGCTACTTTTCTACACAGCTTTGCATGTAGGACTCCCTTAAGGTGCACCCTCAACTCCCTGCTTGCTATGGTCTGAATGTTTGTGTCTCCCCTGAATTCATATGTTGAAATACTAATTAATAAGGTGACGATATTAGGAGGTGGACCTTTTGGAAGGTGATTAAGTCAGTGGGGGTAGAGCCCTCATACATGGGATTAGTGCTCTTATAAAAGAGGCCCCAGAGAGCTGCCTGGGCCCTTCTACCATGTGAGGATACAGCGCTAGAAGGTGTGATCTATAAGGAATGGCCCTCACCGGACACTGATTCTGCTGGCACCTTATCTCAGACTTCCCAGCCTCCAGAACTATGAGAAACAAATGTCTGTTTTCATCAGCCACCCAGTATACAATGTTTTGTTACAACAGCCTGCATGGATTAAGACACTGTTTTTCTCCCTTTATATGTCCCCCTGAAAGATCTCTTCTACTTCTGTGGCTTTAATTCTCTTACATATGCAGATGACTCCTAAACTTATGTCTCCAACCCAGTCCTTCCTCTTAACTCTACTATTATGTGTCTAGCTGCCTACCTAACCTAATTCCATGTATCTTGGGCATCTCAAATTCAACTTGTCCAAACACAGATTCCTGATCTGCCTTTTCTAGCTCTGGTTCTCTTCATCATATTTCTAGTTGCAGAAAAGGGGAGCACCATTTACCCAGTTACTCAAGCCTGACATCCTCTTCCTTCCCCACACATGCCATTTGAGCACATTTTTCTTTTTTTTTGGGACAGACTCCTACTCTGTTACCCAGGCTGGAGTGCAATGGCATGATCTCAGCTCACTACTATCTTTGCCTCCTGAGTTCAAGCGATTCTCCTGCCTTAGCCTCTCAAGTAGCTGAGACCACAGGCACACGCCACCATGCCCGGCTAATTTTTTATATTTTTAGTAGAGATGGGGCTTCACCATGTTAGCCAGGAAGGTCTCGATCTCCTGACCTCATGATCTGCCTTCCTCGGCCTCCCAAAGTGCTGGGATCACAGGCATGCATGAGCCACGCGCCCAGCCCCGAGCACAGTCATTTTTCTACCAGTCGATGTTGCAGTGAAGATGAAGTTCCAAATCCTTGACATGCACCAGCCTTCCCCTGTGAGCTGATCGCTCCCACAAGAAGCTCCTCTGCCTTCCATCCTCAGCCATTCTGACCTTCTGTGTCTTCCGTGGACCCTGCACCTGTCAGCCCTAGGCCCTTCCTTATTTATGCAGTCCCTTTTTTTGGCCCTCTTGCTTGGCTAACTTCTACTCATCCTTCAGTTTGGGCTGAACTATTTATATGCTGTTCCAGGACCCTGAACTTCTTTATTGCACCCATCCTGATTGTAATTAGATTATTTGTATTGTTTTGTTTGGTGTCTGTCCCCTCTGCTGGACATCGACTCCACGTGGGCAGGGATGGGGTCTCTTTGTTCACTGCTGTGTCCCAGTTACCACACCAGTTCCCAGCCAGGAAAAGAAAAGAAAGAAAAGATGGTTGTTTCCCTACTTTGATAAAATACCCAGACAAAAGGATGCCCTTATCGCTCTTGCACCTCTTTCCTGAATCTTCCCTGGTTATCACCCGCGATGATGTTATGTCTGAGCTGAATGTTTCTCACTGCATGCTCGTTTGCTCAGAGGAAATAGAGGAGGAATGGTTTTCTCACTTTCTCTTTCTCTTTAGCCTTTCTTCCTAAGGCTTGTTTCTAGTCATTTCTTGTAATCAGTTTCCTGAGAAGTATTTCCATTGTCTTTTCTGACCTCTCCCTTACACCATGAGAAAACAGAAGTTTATGCTGATTTTGGGTCATGACCTGACACTGAAATTGGTGGTGTTAAGTACATTGCTGAGTAACTCAGATACATTTATAATATTGTAAAAAATACTTTTTCTGATTATAGGAGTGATTTTATTGTTAAGAAAAATTTGAGAATACAATCAAGGGTCAAGAAGAAAAGAAATGGTAGACATTCCTCTCAAGATTTTTCTATTGTAGAATAAGGTCTTGCTGTACATATGATTTTTGTCCCCTACTTTTCACTTCACATTGATATTTTGATAAAAGCCCTGAAAAATGGGAGCGAAACTGAACGGACCACCCCCGGTTAGGTTTGGACAAACCCCGAGTGCAAATAAGGCTGGTCAGCAGCTTTTAGCAGGACCTGCTTCCTCTAGAAGCAGAGAAAGGAAGAGTAACAGACTGTCCTGAGACCAGGCTCTACAGAGCCCGGCTCCTGCCTCATACATGCTAAGCCTGCCCTGTCCTGGCGCTTGCAGTGACTAATGGCCGGACATGCTGTCTCTCAGTTGATACCCTCCATGCAGGACATCTCCAGCACCTTGCTCTCTGTTCTGGTGTGTTCCTTAAGCCAAACTTTCTAGGTTTAATTGCATTGGATGTTCATGGATCCTCATGTCCCAGACTAATTGTCTATATATTTGTTGATATTTGTTCTTGACTATCTTCATTTTATTTTTTAAATTCAAGGCAAGATGCTTATTTATTTTGTATTTTATAGTGCCTAGCATAGAATTTGATGCCAAATCAATACTTTTGTTTTTTTTCTCCAAGATGGGGTCTCGCTCTGTCGCCCAGGCTGGAGTGCAGTGGCACTGTCTCAGCTCACTGCAACCTCCGTCTCCTGGGTTCAAGCGATTCTCTTGCCTCAGCCTCCCGAGTAGCTGGGACTACAGATGCATGCCATCATGCCCGGCTAATTTATTGTGTTTTTTAAAATTTAATTTAATTTTAATTTTTTATTTTATTTATTTATTTTTTTGAGACAGAATCTTGCTCAGTCGCCCAGGCTGGAGTGCAGTGGCGCGATCTTGGCTCACTGCAAGCTCTGCCTCCCGGATTCACGCTATTCTCCTGCCTCAGCCTCCAGAGTAGGTAGGACTACAGGTGTCTGCCACCACGCCCAGCTAATTTTTTTCTGTATTTTTAGTAGATACGGAGTTTCACCATGTTAGCCAGGATGGTCTCGATCTCCTGACCTCGTGATCCCCTGGCCTTGGCCTCCCAAAGTGCTGGGATTACAGGTGTGAGCCACTGCGCCTGGCCGATAATCTTAAATAATCTAAAAATAATGTTCTGCCCAAATTACAAATTACCAAATTAGAGTCCAGTTATTCATAATTTTATCCATTAATTCAGGGAGCATTTAACAGTGCCTGGCAGAGTTGCCAGGCATGGAGTATGCATTAGTGAATAAAACAGGGGTAGTTCCTCTTGTCATTGGGCTTCTAGGCTGGTTTGTTTGTTTGTTTGTTTATTTATTGAGATGGAGTCTCACTCTTGAAGCTCAGGCTGGAGCAGTGGCGCGATCTGAGCTCTCTGCAACCTCTGCAACCTGGGTTCAAGCAATTCTTCTGCCTCAGCCTCCCAAGTAGCTGAGATTACAGGCGCGTGCCACCACCCCTGGCTAATTTTTGTATTTTTAGTAGAGATGGGATATCACCACGTTGGCCAGGCTGGTCTCCAACTCCTGACCTCAAGTGATCCACCCATCTTGGCCTCCCAAAGTGCTGGGATTACAGGGGTGAGCCACTGCTCCCGGCCTCTAGGCTAGTTTAATACCAGATGTTACACAGATAATCCATAGTTTCAGCTTGTGATGAGAGTTATGAAGGAACATGGCGGGGTGCCCTGAGAGTGCACTAAGGCAGGGGTGTCGGCTCTTTTGGTTTCCCTGTGCCATATTGGAAGAAAAATTGTCTTAGGCCACACATAAAATATACTAATGATAGCTGATGAGCTAAAAAAAAAAAAAAAAGTCACAGAAAAAAATCTCATAATGTTTTAAGAAAGTTTATGAATTTGTGTTGGGCCTCATTCGAAGCCGTCCTGGTCAGCATGCAGCCTGTGGGCCACGGCTTTGGACAAGCTTGCACCATGGGGAGACCTATAGTCTGGCATGGAGTAGCTGGCATGGAGTGTCAGAAGAAGCCTGGAGACTGAGCCCTGGAGAGAAGGAGAGGGTGGGTCAAGGTGAGGAGATGAGCTCTTTTTGAGAGGGAACCAGCCCAAAGGCGAGGCTTTCAAGGTAGAGAGGTGAGCAGAAGTGAGAAATGGAAATTGTTACCTCTTTGTTTTAGTAACTGGGAATGTAAGTCTTCCTGTGTCATGGGCCTCTATTCTTTCTAAAAACTTCAAGGGATGCCTTTAGCCTTCCTACAAGAGTATTTTGGTTTGTTTTTGAGCAGGTCTTTCTGAACCTGTCCCACTTTTATTGATGCTTTCGCTGATGTTTCTGAAAGGCAGCTGGGAAGGGCACTAGCCAGTGAGGCTTTTAACACCTGTCTGTGGGTTCAACAAATAGGAATTAAGCTGCTTCTCAATTGCAGATGTTGTGTTGTATTCTGAGTCCTGTAGGAGATCTTGACTGATGCAGGAGTGGTCCCCTCAGGGAAGAAGGACCCTCAGCCACCAGCTGCCTCCAGGCATTCCTCCCCAGGGATAGAAGTCATCCACTTTATGAGCAAGACTTTAACAAGGAAAGAAGACAGCAATTGAAATTTTCGTTGAGCTGTTAGGATTTGTTTCAGAAAACCATTTTGTCCCAGTGTGTATAATAACTTATTCTTTCATTCAACACATGTTGTGTGCCTTCTGTGTCTGGCATGTTTCCAGGTGCTGGGATACGGCAGTAAACAGCTTCCATGTCAGTGGATAAACATACACTGGAAACATATAAGTGAAACACAGCGGGTGTCAGGGAGGTTATAATCACTACCGAAAAAATTAAAGGAGGGAAGGAGGCCTTAGGGAGAGTCACTTGGGAGGTGGAGACAGGTGTTGCAATTGTTAAAAATAGCATCAGGAAAAGGCTTACTGAGTGACATTTGAGCAAAGATTTGTATCTAGGGGAAGAGCATTCCAGGCAAGAGGGCACAGTGTGTGCTATGGTCTTGCAGGAACATGTTTGGGATATTTGCGGAACAGCACAAATCCCGCAGTGGCTTCAGTACAGGCAGTGAGAGGGAAGAGTACCTAAGAGAGGAGGTGAAGGGGAAGAGGGAAGATCATGCATCCAAGGCCTTGTGGCCACTGTGAATACTTTGGCTTTCCCTCTGGTTAAACCGGAAGATGCTGGAGGCTGTTAAATTGGCTGTAAGGGCAAGGGTGGAAGGAGACTGATGAGATGGCGGTAGCGTGGATCTAGAAGGAGGTGTTGGAAAAAGGTCAGGTTTGAGATATTTTGAAGGGAGAGCTGATGGACTGGATGTGGGCTGTCTGAGGAGGAGAAGGACTGGGAGAGCAATAGGTTATGGACTTGTTAAATTTAGATCCATATTAGGGTGCTCATGTCAAAAACGTAGTTGGGTGTATGAGTCTGGAGTCAGGCGAGAAGCCTGGGTGGGAAGGGTGTCTGTAAGCCATCTGTGTACATATGGTATTTACATCCATGAGACTGTGGAGTGACTGTGTGTTGGGTAAGAACTTCAGTGCCAAGGGGTTGTGGGCATGAGAGGAACCAGCGAAGGAGACAGAGGAAAGGTGGCCGGCGAGGAGGTAGAGACCAGTTCTGACGGTGAGTGACCTTCTGGACCCCCATGCAGATGTGACAACGTGCGTGTGTTTAAGCTGGGCCTCTTCTCGGGCCTCTGGTGGACCCTGGCCCTGTTCTGCTGGATCAGTGACCGAGCTTTCTGCGAGCTGCTGTCGTCCTTCAACTTCCCCTACCTGCACTGCGTGTGGTAAGCCCCTGCTAATGGGGAGGTGGCTGGGGACAGGTGTGTTTGCGCTTGCTGTTGGGCTCTGTTCACCCTGCAGGTGGTGCACAGGTGTCCTGGGGGTTGCTGGCTTCCTTCTCTCCTCAGGTGGACTGTCAGATGGTTCAGAAGCCACTGAAAGTTCACTTTGTAAAAAGCTGAATTGACTCCAGGGAGCAGGCTTAGCTGGAACAAAAGGCCTGATTGTCATGCTTAGGTCTGCAGTTTCTTACCTCTAACTCCATCATTAAAGCCTAAAGGAGCTTGAGAACTGAACCTGTAACCTGAGCTCTAGCTAGGTGTTAGGGGAGGGGAGAGGTAGGGGAAAGCTGGGGAAAGAGGTGATGTGAGGGCTGGGAGTGTCCTCAGTAGGAACCCCACCTTTAGGGCCTGAGTGACCAAGTGAAAGGAGGGGCCGCACAGGCCATTTAGGGACATTCTCTTCCATTATTTCTCTAAGTGGATACAGAAGACCAGAGAGCTAAAGTGAATTGTTTAATATCACCCACCTGTTTCTGTAGAAAACAGCCTTGGAGTTCAATAATAGCAAGTTGGAGCATCTATACTTTGGAATGCTCAGGATACACTAAGTTAAAAAAAAAAAAGTGGGTTACAAAATACAGGCAGAATCCGATTCTGAGAAAGCTGGGGGAAATCGGAGTGGCTTTCTTCCTAGAACTGCTTCAGCCTCAAACCCAGAGTGATCTTTCCTTTCTCTCCTCCAGGACTTCTGATTGCAAAAGATCACGAGGAGGAGAAATCTGCTGTAGATTATCCCCTATAGATAGAGGGAACCCAGGAAGGAATTCTAGTGGTGAAGAAATGGAAAAACTTTGTTAGATCTAGATTCAGGAAAAGGTTGACTTCTATCCAGAGATGGGCTAAAGATACACAATTTGATAGAATTCACTTACGTTCCCTTGCTCATGCGAACTTCTATATGTTTACCATGAGACCCACCCTACTCTAAATTTAAGACTTGGGGACTTCAAGGAGCATTTGCAAAAGACAAAACTCAAACAGCACAAGTTGGAGTTTACAGTCTTAGGATCCATTGTTCAACATTTTTTAGATTTCAACCTCAACTAATACTAGCGAATTTATATACTTTATATATTTGTTGAATTGTAATTTCCAGATAACAAAACACCCAGATTTTATGTGTATATTGTGAATTTTGAGAAACGTGTACACTAGGTAAATTACCTCATTCAAGATGGTCATTTTTATCTATCTAAGTCCCCTTGTCACACTAGTGATTTAAGTCAAATTCAAAATTTAAACTATGTAATAATGTTGACTCAAACTTAATTTGTTTCTGAATTTGGTGTTATTTCTGCTTTTTCAAAGTTGAACCATCTTTTCTTTCCAGTTGTAAAATGACATATATGTTTTTTATAACAAATTTAAACAACAAAGAAGTATAGAAAGAATGGCTCTTATAATTCTATGCCCCAAAGAAACATAATTGTTAACAGTCTGACATATATCCATTGAGATTTTATATGTACACACACACACATATATATATATCTACTTAAAAAAAATAGAATAGTTCTATACATGGTGCAAACCTTTTTTTTTTTTTTTTTTTGGAGACAAAGTCTTGCTCCGTTGCCCAGGCTGGAGTGCAGTGGGGCGATCTCGGCTCACTGCAATCTCTGCCTCCCGGACTGAAAGTGATTCTCCCACTTCACCCCTGCAGGGAGCTGGAACTAAAGGTGTATGCCACTGCACTAGGCTAATTTATTTTGAATTTTTCTGTAGAGATGGGTTTTTGCCATGTTGCCCAGCCTTGTCAGAAACTCCTGGGCTCAAGCAGTCCACCTGCCTTGGGCTCCCAAAGTGCTAGGATTACAGGCATGAGCCATTGAGCCCGGCCCCAACTTTTTTTTTTTTTACCAACCAAATACTTAAATCTATACTACATAGATCTAATGCTATACAGACATCATTGCATACCAATACATACATATAAAATCTTCATTATTTTGTCTAATTAATACTTCATAATATGGATGCTTTATAATTTATTTAACCAGCCTCTCTCTGATAATGGACATTGAGGTTATTTCTAATTTTCCACTTTTGCAAACATTTTTATAATGAACACCTAGATTGATTTGAGTTTCTGAATATTTTCATATTAAATTAATAATATATATTGCCAAATCCAGAGAAACTGTACCATTAACACTGTTTACTGAAGTCTGTAAGAGAGCATCTTTTACCCACACTTTCACATATACTGGAAACTTAAATCCCCATTAACCTGATTGAGAAAAATTATATTTTGTTTTTATTACTATGTCTTTTAACAAAATTAGTATTTTTGTTGGGCATCTTTTCAGATGTAAATTTGTGACGTGTATTTCCCCTTTTAATTTTCTTTGGTCTATTGAATGTTTCTATTTTTAAAAGTTTATATCGGCTGGATGCGGTGGCTCATGTCTGTAATCCCAGCACTGTGGGAGGCCGAAGTGGGTGGATCACAAGGTCAGGAGATCGAGACCATCCTGGCTAACACGTCTCTACTAAAAATACAAAAAATTAGCTGGGTGTGGTGGCATTTCCTTGTAGTCCCAGCTACTTGGGAGGCTGAGGCAGGAGAATCGCTTGAACCCGGGAGGCAGAGATTGCAGTGAACCAAGATTGCACCGCTGCACTCTAGCCTGGGCAACAGAGTGAGACTCCGTCTCAAAAAAAAAAAAAAGTTTAGATCCAGCATCTAGGCTTGGCACATAGTAGACAGTCATTACTATGTGCCATTTATGCATATTTGCAACATTTTCACAAGTGCAGAGAATAATACATTGAGCCCCCACATAGGCAACACCCAGATTCCATAAATATCAACATGAGGCCATTCTTGTTCATACCATTCTCACCTGCTTCCCACCCTGACCCTGATTAATTTCTTTAGTGTTCTTTGTATGTAAGGGTTTAAACTTTGTCATGTGCTGCAAATATTCCCTGCCCCCCACCGCAGTTTCCTGTTTGTCTTTCAGTATGTTAATATTTTTGTACCATAATGGTTTCAAACTTTCATGTTGTCACATCTGTTAATCTTTTCTTTAGAGTTTCTGGATTTTGTGTAATTTTTAAAAAGACCCCCTCCCTACCACCATCAAAATTTATAAAAATACTGTCTTTGGGCTGAGCGCAGTGGCTCACACCTGTAATCCCAGCACTTTGGGAGGCCAAGGCACGTGGATCACCTGAGGTCAGGAGTTCGAGACCACCCTGGCCAGTGTGGTGAAACCCCGTCTCTACTAAAAATACAAAAATTAGCTAGCTGGGCCTGGTGACAGGCACCTGTAATCCCAGCTACTTGGGAGGCTGAGGCAGGAGAACTGCTTGAACCTGGGAGGCAGAGGTTGCAGTGAGCCAAGATTGCACTACTGCACTTCAGCCTGGGTGACATCTAAAAAAAAAAAAAAGAAAGGATTATATGCTTTTAAATGGTCTATTGTTTGATAAAGATTAATATTAAATTAAAACTTTTTACAGGTACAGTGAGGATAAATTTTTTTGTTTGTTTGTTTTTGAGACAGAGTCTTGCTCTGTCGCCCAGGCTAGACTGCAATGGTGTGATCTCAGCTCACTGCAAGCTCTGCCTCCAGGTTCACGCCATTCTCCTGCCTCAGCCTCCCGATTAACTGGGACTACAGGCGCCCACCACCATGCCCGGCTAATTTTTTTTAATTATTATTTTTAGTAGAGACGGGGTTTCACCTTGTTAGCCAGGATGGTCTCGATCTCCTGACCTCGTGATCCACCTGCCTTGGCCTCCAAAAGTAGTGGGATTAGAGGCGTGAGCCACTGCGCCCGGCCCCAGTGAGGATAAATTTTTTAAAATTTCCACTAAACTGCAAAAGTGGTTTAATCAACATAAAATTATTCCTGATGAAGGACATAAAATATCTGTAACCAGTTGTTAAAGTGAGAAGGTGGGATCTAATCAGATGTGCTCAGTTACTTCCGTCTTAGCACCTCTGTTGTAAATCCTTGGGCCTCAGTTTTCTTGTTTGAGGCCCAAAGGCATTTATTTGCACATTTGTTCCTATTATCCAGTAGCAATATTTTAGAACATTCTAAAATGGGTCCCAAATTGCTGAAGATTTATCATCCTGCTGTTCCAGGGATTGTTGGTAATCTTCATCCTTTCCTAATTAGAAGAGGCCCCTGGGCTGCAAGTACAGTCAGCAAGGTGGGTGGTTACACTGGAAGAAGGAGCATGCTGAACTCAGGCCAGCGGAGTCTTCATGCTCATCAGGTTCTCACCTCTTGTCTCCCTCTGCAGGCACATCCTCATCTGCCTTGCTGCCTACCTGGGCTGTGTATGCTTTGCCTACTTTGATGCTGCCTCAGAGATTCCTGAGCAAGGCCCTGTCATCAAGTTCTGGCCCAGCGAGAAATGGGCCTTCATTGGTGTCCCCTACGTGTCCCTTCTGTGTGCCAACAAGAAATCATCAGTCAAGATCACGTGATGGCAAGGTGGTGGCTGGCTTCTCTGCTTATCGCCCCTCATGCAGTGGGCTTCCTTTGCTAGGAAGACAGCCAAGGGATTTCGAAGAGTTGGGATGTGGGCTATCTTTTCAAAAATCTGTTTGCTGAGGCTCTCACTAATATGTCTGTGGACCACCAGGATTCCCCTGTGCAAAGGGAAAAGTGTCTATTCCTTTCCCAAAGACGGAAAATGGAGGGCTTAGGGACACTAGATGCATCTGTCTCAGCATCGCTTCCAGATGCAGTGACTTGTTGGGCTGCGTCCTTAATGGCCATGGCAGAGCAGTCCCTTGGGGGATCCAGCCCTGTACAATGCATCTCGTCCTGGAGAAAGCTGGCCTGCTCCAGACCCCACCATTCCCAGGCACCCTTGGAGTGGACTCTACTGATGACAGACAGACCCTCTGACAGACAAGACCCTCTGACTCTCTGATGGAAGATGCCAGAGATTTTCCTTTGGGGTAATTGTCCTTAAACAAAACCAAACAGATGAAACACACACAGGACTTGTGGCTAAAAAAGGCTAGTTTTTCACTTGCATTTCTCAACTAACATGCATCTGTGAATCCTTTTACTACTACCTCTGTGGAGAGATGGAGAGACTTCAGATAAAGGTGAAGCTAACGCGTAAAACCCTCTCTGCCAAAACCTACACTCCACTGTAGGCCATTCTTGAAGATGAGCACAGTTTTTAAATACTGACATCATTTCCGCTTCCCCCTCCCACCCCAGCTCAGCAGCCTCAAATCCACAGAGAAGAAGAATTATGGCATGAACATTCCCACAGACCCACCATCTTTAAGACTTGACCTCCATAAGTTTACCAAAGGGCTCCTCACAATTGTGGTGGGGGTTCTGGTTCAAAATTTGGAGCACGCATGAAGTTTTTGGAAACTTTCTCTCATTTAAAGTCTCCAGTATGCTGTACTATTCTGGAAATTACCTTCAAGAATCTCACTTCTTGTTTCTGTTGTGTTTTCTGTGGGCATCATGTTATTCACTCTTGCGGTAGAAGGTGCTTTCTGGGTTTCCCAGAGTATCCAACGGCTCACTTTTCTCAAGTGCTGGCAGTAACTATGCACTCACGGGCTAGTTTGGGCCGCTGATGCAGCAGTGCAAATCTGTTGCCTTCTGAATTTTTCTCACCTAATGTGACATTGGCTACAATGAATCTTCTCTTCGTCGGGCTGAATGCAAGATTCAAGAACTGTCTTCAAGGTGCATGGTGGGAATTATCAACCTCAGGGATACTCATTTTAACTCAGGCATGTCCTGCTTTGTAACATTCCGTTGTTGGGAGAGGGCAGGACAGGTGCATTCTTGTGTGGGCAGGAGTCATGTCACTGTCCTACATATGTAAGAGTTGGGAAGGTGATGATTTTTGGCACATCCAGGAACTCTTACTCTAGTTAGAATTTGTACAAGATCCAAGGTGAAAACCCCAATAAGCAACTGAATTTAGAGTTTAAAAATGAATGACTTTATGCTACATCTGTGGTTATCAAATTATGTAGCTTGTTCAAGAGCAGAACCCTGTTTGTAGTAAGAAATCTTTGTGGAACCCCAGTGTGTGAAATAAATTGTATTTTATTAACTTAAATTTAAGGTCAAATTTCTAGCATTTACTTAATAATATATGAGGTGGTAAAAATGCAAATTAACAAATTGGTAATTTCCAAGGTAGAAGAATTAGGTGTTGAATGAGTGTATATGTTGCTTTATTATACTTATATATATAGAGAGAGTGTGTTTTGTTTTTGAGTCAGGATCTTGCTGTATCACCCAGGCTGGAGTACAGTGGTGCAATCATGACTCACTGTGGCCTCTGTCTCCCAGGCTCAAGTGATCCTCCCACCTCAGCCTCCCCAGGAGCTGGGACTACTGGTGCATGCCACCACTCCCAGCTAATTTTTGTATTTTTTCATAGAGATGGGGTTTCACCATTTTGCCTAGGCTGGTCTTGAACTCCTGGGCTCAAGAGATCTGCCCGCCTCAGCCTCCCAAAGTGCTGGGAATAGGCATGAGCCATCACGCCTGGCCTAAAAAATATTTTTAAAACGATATTTGAATTAAATATTCGTGGAACTTCTAATGTACCTCTTTGAGACCTATGTGGTTGATGGAACAGAACTGCTGTTAAGTCCTTTGGGTTTCAAGTCTATAATTTTTTTTTTTCTTTTTTTTTTTGAGACGGAGTCTCGCTCTTTTGCCCAGGCTGGAGTGCAGTGGCCAGATCTCAGCTCACTGCAAGCTCCGCCTCCCGGGTTTATGCCATTTTCCTGCCTCAGCCTCCCGAGTAGCTGGGACTACAGGCACCCGCCACTGCGCCCGGTTAGTTTTTTGTATGTTTTAGTAGAGACGGGGTTTCACCATGTTAGCCAGGATGGTCTCGATCTCCTGACCTCGTGATCCGCCCGTCTCAGCCTCCCAAAGTGCAGGGATTATAGGCTTGAGCCACCGCGCCCGGCCAAGTCTAGAATTTTTTAAAGGCAAATATCAGACCATTCTTATTTTAGATTGACTTTATCAGGCATGGATTCTGGTCTCATCTACTTTATGGTATAAATGCTCCAAGGTAGGGGGTTTGTTGTATATTTTAAGCCCAGCTTTTTTTTTTTTTTTTTTTTAATGTGAGAAGCAGAATGTGTTTCTAGAAACGGTTTTAAAGAGATGAGCTGGGAAAGAAATGTCGAATGGAGTATATTTGAGGAGGACAAAACATTACTTCACTTTTGAACAGAAATCACTCTAGCTTGCCAGCATGGGATATAAACCAAAAGAGTAGAAATATACCCATCTTATTTTAAGTTGGATTTATGGCATCACTCATTTATGTAAAAGCACTACAAACTCTTTTTGTTTTATTTTTTTATTTTTTTATTTTTTTATTTTTTTATTTGAGACGGAGTCTCGCTCTGTGGCCCAGGATGGAGTGCAGTGGCCGGATCTCGGCTCACTGCAAGCTCCGCCTCCCGGGTTCACGCCATTCTCCTGCCTCAGCCTCCCGAGTAGCTGGGACTACAGGCGCCCGCCACCTCGCCCGGCTAGTTTTTTGTATTTTTTAGTAGAGATGGGGTTTCACCCTGTTAGCCAGGATGGTCTCGATCTCCTGACCTCGTGATCCACCCGTCTCGGCCTCCCAAAGTGCTGGGATTACAGGCTTGAGCCACCGCGCCCGGCCAGCACTACAAACTCTTTAAAGAAAATTGGGAAACTACAGAAAAGTCAAAGAAAAAAAAAGGTAACCCATATTTCTATTGCCCAGGTATAATCCTTGTTAATATTTTGGTATAGTCTCCTCTTTTTCCCCCCAGTATAGTTGTAAATAAATGATGTCTTTCAGATTTGACTTTTATCCTGTAGCTTGAATGGCATATACATGCCAGTTGTGTATTTTTTCATGAAGTGTGGGTTTGGAATACACTAGAGTTAGCTATATGCTTGAATGCTGATCATTGACTTCTGAGACTGACTACTGAGTCTACCTTTTTAATCAAGCCTGACATGAATGGGCCCTAAAAAGTAATGAATGGAATTCTACTTTTTGATGTGCCTCTGCACTTGGCTTGGTGAGTCATCATAAATAGCTGTTAAATATGTGACTGTACAGATTTTGATATGTTCAGATTGTAAAAAATGAACAGCTTATTTCATTAATTGATGGGCAGTCAAGAACCTCCCTCCCTCCAGTAGGGCTGACACTTAGGAGTTAGGTCGTGGTGGTGGTTACTTGGCATGGCTAATCAGATTTTGTTCTGGTCAGAATTTGCCCAAGATCAAGACCCAGCAGAAACTGGAGTTAGGTTATAAAAAACCATTCATGTTTCTGAGTGATCATTTCCGTCAGTGATTCATGTTTTACAGTGTTTAGTTGTTGATTAGAAAAAGTAATCTTTTCTTCCCTTTATTACATCATTATAAATCAAGTCCTTCTGTGAACACATTTAAGGTGCGTGGAGATGAGATGTCTGAATCCATTTGGGGACGGGCTGCATTTTTGGGGAACTCTATGCTTGTCCAGTGAAGAGTGCCTAAAACATTAATTGTAGATCAAAGATGTTCTGTTGAGGGACAAAGCTTGATGGTCATCAAACACAAGGCTTTGTAAAAATACAACCACCTCTTCCACTTACTGGATCTCTCAGGTGTGTAAAACTTCTCTCGCCAGTTCATCGTGCTTCCATGAGCCAGTGCCATGTCGAGTCCCCAGGACTGGGATTTGAGTCTTCCTGGCTCTTTATCCCTTGGGGCAGACATGGAACCATCTCTGAGGGACAGGTGGATGCTGAAGCTCACCCGGTCAGGGCCCCTCTCCTAGCTCCTTTTACACTGAAATTAATATGAACGCTTTCATAGCCAAGGCTTTGCCTAGGTGCTGTTATTCCAGCTGGCCAAAGAGAAGTCTTGGGCCAGATTGGGATTCTCAATGGATTTTATAGACATAATTCCCTTAACAAACTTAAAAAAAAAATGACCCCTACTTTATAGGACTAATTGTTTGAATTGTATCTTTCTCTATATGTTAAACCAGATTTAAAACTATTTTATAACCACAATATGTAATCAGAGCAATCTCATATTTTCACATATATACCTTGTTATATACCTTATGTAGATGTGCTGTATAAGGGTGGCATGCCCACTGGCTGTGGTAAAATTTAATCCCCATTGCTTTGGGAGTGATTTAAGGCCTTTTGAAGTGGAGCTTTTGCACTTTATACTTTTTCTGTGAACTATGATAACTATATTTGATATTAAAACTGTAAGTGGCATTTTCAGCAAATGAATATGTACGTGTGTGTCTATTTCCAAAATGATTTCTGAACTATCTGCAGTGAAAATGTATCTGATGGATTGTAGAGCAAAGCACATTGCCTAAATTCATTTGTTAATGAATTGGGTACCATTGTTATTAAAAATGCTTAAAATAATTGTAGTTACTTGTTGGTTTCTTCTCAGAGCTGTGAAGTTAATACATGAAAGTATTTCCAGCATAAAGTACCTAAGAACAGTTTATTTTTACTAAAACTTCTATAGTCATGTCATATAGATATAAATCTCAAATACAGGTCTGGTGCAGTGGTTCACACCTGTAATCCCAGTACTTTGGGATGCTTAAGTGGGTGGATCGCTTGAGCTCAGGAGTTCAAAACCAGCCTGGGCAACATGGTGAAACCCTGTCTCTACCAAAATCACAAAAATTAGCCAGGTGTGGTGATGCACACCTGTAGTTCCAGCTATGCAGGAGGCTGAGATGGGAGGATTGCTTGAGCCTAGGAGGCAGAGGTTGCAGTGAGCAGAGATCGCACCACTGTGTTCCAGCCTGGGCCAAGCAGTGAGACCCTCTCTCTCAAAGAAAAAAAAAAAAGACCATAAGAGAAGAAAGACTGGTTAAGCATTATCTGTATCATTACAGTGGTTTTTTTAGACTTTTTTTTTTTTTTTTCTGGCAGAGGTGAGGGGACAAGGAGTGGCCCCAAAGTTCTTTGGCAATAGAAAAGCTGTAGGAAAACGTCCATGTACAGGTTGAATATCCCTAACCCAAAAATAAAAAATCAGAAATTCTCCAAAACCTGGAACTTTTTGAGCACCTATATAACAATCAAAGGGAATGTTCCTTGGAGCATTTCAGATTTCTGATTTTTGGATTAGGGATGCTGTATAATGCAAATATTCCAAAGTCTGATAAGATCTGAAATCCAAGCATTTCTGATTCCAAGCCCTTTGGATAAGGGACATTCAATCAGTATATAATTTTCTGGGTGTTCAGATATCTCTGGTAGTCCATCCAGGTAAAGAGCCTCTGCCCAGCAGGAGACTAAGCAACCTTTCAAATCCTTTTGGTGCTGAAATTGGTTACTCAGTCTTCAGGACTGAACTTTTTTCAGGCTATGGTCAGGGACAGTGGCTGAGGAAGTTGAGGGCTCTGCTTTTGGGGCACTGGCACGACGGGTGTGTTTGCCTCTCTCCCCGACAGTCTGGACTATCTGTGTCTCCTCATGGGTGACCTCTTTTTCTGAGTCTGACCGGGAGTTCATGCAGCCACCCCTGCTCCCTTTTCCAGCTTGCCCTTTGAAGACCAGAGCTCAGGGGCTAGCCTCTCCCACTCTTCTAAGGACTTTTCATTAAAAGAGCATTACGTTGAAAGACTGTGTTAAAGGACTATACTATAAAGGGCTGGAATGGGCAGACCCAGGGTTCTGGTAACTTACATCTCAGGGGTCCTCAACAAACTGGAAACTTAGATTTTTTCCTTGCAGACTGTTTCCTGGTTTACAGTTTCACAGTTCTTAAGATGGTATTTGGGTTTGTCATACCATTCTGTCTACTTTTGTATAGTTGGATTTTTTCATAATAAGAAGTTAAAAGATGGTATTTGAGCTTTTGTTCTCCACTCTCTACAGAGCGGGTTCTCAGCCTTCTTTCCCACACCGTTTTAAGAGGGCTGGCAGCCCCTGTCTCCCACTGGAGAACTGAATCTTGTCTCAAGTGGCACTTCTGTCTCTTAACTGTCTCCAGTCTGGCGACACCTAGTTTACCTGGGAAGTCTGTCTGGGTGTTAACTCACAAAAAGGAAGAGATCACCCTCATCTGGGTTTTTGTTTATTTTATGCTTCTCATTAAAACAAAACATTTGATTCAGCTGCTTTGGCAATTGAGCGCAGAAACCAAAGTGCTGTTTTTAAGATGTAACAAATAGCGGTAGTTTATTTTTATATTTGGGCTAGTGATAGGGAAGTGGCTGAAGGTAAGGCCAGGAGCGTGAAGTAATGGAAAACGTACAGCGGCACTGATGATATTTGCGAGAGAGGGTTTCCTGTGAACAAAGAAAGCCATTGGCTACCGGGGTGAGAGGGACGGAGACTCTCCTGGAGTAATATTGCCATCTTGTGGCTCTTTGAGGCATTGCTATGTGGCGCAAGCGAAGCCCTTCCCAGTTCCTAATCATCCCAGAGGTCGCCCATTGTCTCAAAACGCCAAGTTATGTAATCTCTTTGTGGGCCCAGGTATGTTTCCCTGGATTTTTCCAAGCATGTTTCTGCCTTCCTTTTCCTCTCCTCTCTTCCCTTAGAAATTCAGTTTTCACTCCTCGCCCCAGGTGTTTTACACGTTGTCCAATGTGATAAAGCAAATGCTGTTGGCCCTCGGTATTCGAGGGAATTGGTTCCAGGACCCCTCAACCCGCATACCAAAATCCCAGAGGCTCCACTCTTATATATAAAATAGCATCGTGTTTACATATTACCTCTGCACGTCCTGCTGTGTGCTTTAAATCATCTCTGGATTACTTATAATACCTAATACAATGTATATGCTGTGTAAATAGTTGTTAAACTGCATTGCTTTTTATTTGTATTATTATTTATTGTTGTGTTATGATTTTTTACTGTTTCTTTTTCCCTGAATATTTTCAATCCATGTTGAATAGGTGGATGTGGAACCTGAGGTTACAAAGGGGCTGTATTTAAAACCAATTTAAGGTAGTTGTGATTTAGAGAAAGTTTTGTTTTTTTGTTTGTTTATTAGGTATGGGGTCTTGCTATGTTGCCCAGGCTGGAATGTAGAGTCTATTTACAGGCACCATAATGGCACACTACAGCATTGACCTCCTGACCTCAAGCAATCCTCCTGCCTCAGCCTCCTTAGTAACTGGGACAAAAGGCACTAGCCACCGGCCAGTCTGGAGGAAGTTTTTAATCCACTGGAGTGAAATTTAACTTTTGGGATTAATAGCTTAATTTACACAAGTCAAATGTAATTATAACTCATATCTTTTAAAAGATGAATCTAGTTTAAATCAACACTTAGCAAGTATCTGTTTGGTATTAACTATTATGCTGACTGCAGAGGGTTATAGGGATGGATGGAGCAGCTCAGATGTGGGGAGGGAGAGGAAGGCCCCGGACTCTGCCGAATCGCCATAGTAGAGAGGAATCAACAGTGTCGGGGAGGCAGGAAGGAGACAGTGGTTGAGTTTTCACCAGGGAGGAGCTGGGACTTGAGAATTGTAAGCTTTAACTGATAAACCACGAGCCACATATAGTATGGAATTTCAGCCTGGTGAAATAATTGGTAGACTCCCTAGGAATTTTCTTACAAGCAAACCTTATTTGACAGCCCATCACATAAGTTATCTTTCACGTAAGTGGTCTCATTTACTCTTCTCAGCTACTTTGCGAGGCTGGCATTACCATTATTCCTGTTTTGGATATGATACAGCTGAGGCTTGGAAATGACCACTGCTATTGCAAGGATGGGAACCCAGGACTTTTGACTCTCAGGTTTAATTCTCTTTCCACAAAGGATTTAATGCAAATGAGTTAAAGGTTTTCATGCAGGTGGGCATCAAATTGGAATTACCAGTTTCAAAAGTGTCCTATTAGTACAAATAATGGGATAAAATACAGTTGGCCTTTCATATGCACGGGTTGTATACCTGTGAATTCAACCAGCCTTAGATAAAAAACACTTAAAAAATTCAGTACTGAATATGTAGAAAGTATTTTTTTTACAGTTTTTAATTGTGCCTTTATTCCACTTAGTTCATTAAAAATGTACTTGTTTTAAAGATCCTACAAACTAATATGGGCTATAGGTCACCCCTCAGCATGTTATTTATTTTTTTAAAAAGCAGTATTTCTTAGAGGAATCTTACTGATCACACAGTAGTTACAATAATGTCAGATATGATGTATACAGTCTAAACGAGACAGGCCGGTTAAGAATTTACATGATGTAAACATATACATACTAAAAGCTAGCCAAGTGGACAGACGCATGCAGCGGGGAGAGCAGGTGATAGGAACTCCTTTAACGATCAGTACAGGGCTCAGATGCAAGGAATCTGGACTTTCCCTGTTACAGTAAATAGCTTTCACTAACGTATACAGGTATTCCATACACATCTGAACACACGAGGGTAAGTTGTGACCTGCTACATGTACAGTCTAAAGTGGTGTAACTGTGATCTTCCTGTGATACTCCCAAGAAAACTGTAAATAGTGAACCCCATGCAGGTAGTGGGAAGCACTGGTCTTTTATCATAGGTTGAACCTGAAGAGGTTTAACTCTTGACATTAGTATTTGTAAAGAGTGCATGGCTCCTTTTTCTGTTTTCTCCACAGCTGACATGCATTCAGTGCAGGGGAATTCTGATGGCTGTTTGACTTAACAGTGATAACTGAACTACTGTTAAAAATGTGGGAACATTTTCAATAATATTGAGTTACACATTTAACATTAAAAAAACAAAAAGAAAAACATGGATCATCCATAGCTTTAAGCCAAAAGGTAGAAGGGAGTGTGTCTGAATTTTAATGCTTTTAGTTATACTATTCTGTGGTTTCTACCACTGTCCTAAAGAATGACACGGCTACACTGCTTCTTTCCACACCAACACAGGCACTAGTTTGAACTCAGACAAAACCTGAAACAGAAGAAGTACCACTCTTCCTCCGGGGTCTTTTAAGAAACTGGACCAAAATTATAAATTATTCAAGTTGCCTTTTGAGTGGTGCCTTTATGTGTGTAACTATCTAGAGAACAAACCAAATAAGAAATGTCTACCCCTGCAAGAGTGTGGACTTTGGGTATAGCTCTGTTAGGAGTCAGGAGCCTCGAGCAGCGTTTACAGTCAGGGCTGTTTTCTTACACACGCCCCATTTACCCTGCGTGTGCGCCAACTATTACAGCAAATGCGTTTTGCAGGGATTATGCTTCACAACTCAGGCCTGCAGATCCTCTTACGGAGATCTCTCCAGCTAAGTAGAAAACTACCCGAAAAGGCGGCGGGTTCTGTGAACCTGAAGAGAAGACTCAGGGTCTCTCTGAAAGCCTTTAAATTACTGCTGGAATTGCAAGTTCCTATTAGTGAGAAAACAGCATTAAAATAACTTGAAGGTCTATTTCATTGGCAACTTAGAACACAAAGTATTTTATTTTTAAACTTTTAAAATTTGAAAACAAGCTGGCCTACATTAAATAATACAGTTTCCAAAACTGAGTTCACTTGGAGCTCAGTTTTTCTGCTTGAAATACAAACACAACTTCTAACACTCGTAGGTGGGAACAGTACTGTTTGATGATCTGTGATTAGATGAACTGGTCGATCTCAGTTGGCAACATCCCTTTTTTTTTTTTTTTTGCCTTGGTAAAGGTTTAAAAAAATTCTAGAATAGATGCATTTTTCTAGTTTTACACTGACAATTTCATCCCAAACGTCTCCTGGGAGACATAGACCATGTACAGGAATCCATCTTCATCCTCACTCTCATACACCTCTGAGACCATGAAGACGCCCACCACGCCGTGTCCGCTCACCACCAGGAGGAAGGCTTGATTAGCATTGAGCTGTAAGCGCCTTCTAATTATCTTGATGAGCTCACTCTCGTTGACGTCTCGAACGTCAGGTACAAGGAACTTCGTTTTATCCAGGACAGGAAGCTGCTTCTCACCCTTGTATCGTTCTGTTATCACCGGGATTTTGGCTGGATGCTGCTCTCGAATAAGTCGGACATCTACCCTTTGTTGGAAGGTGCGGCCCTGCCTGAAGGTCTCCCCCGGCAGGTGCGGGGATCTGGGCCGCGGCGGCGACAGCGCGAGGGTCCTGGCGGCTTCTGGGGACGGCGGCGGTGGAAAGTATTTTTTCTTGTCCTTCTGTAAGCAATACAATATAACAACTATGTATGTAGCCTTTACGTTGTAATAGTTATTACAACTAATGTAGAGATGCTTTAAAGTATAGGGAAAGGCTGGGAGCGGTGGCTGGCTCCTGTAATCCCAGCATTTTGAGAGGCCGAGGTGGGCGAACCACTTGAGGTCAAGAGTTGGAGACCAGCCTGGCCAACATGGTGAAACCCCGTCTCTACTAAAAATACAAAACTTAGCCTGGCGTGGTGGCGCACGCCTGTAGTTCCAGCTACTCAGGAGGCTGAGGCAGGATAATTGCTTGAACCCAGAAGGTGGAGGTTGCAGTGAACAGAGATCGTGCCACTGCACTCCAGCCTGGGTGACAGAGCAAGGCTCTGTCTCAGACAAAAAAAAAAAAAAAAAAAAGGGTGTGGGGAGAATGTGCATAGGTTATATACAAGTACTGCATGATTTTATATCCTGGACTTGAGCATCCTTAGATTTTTGTAAATGGCAGCTAGTAATCAAAACAATCTACTGCTTAACAGTCCCGTGGCCATAGTGAGGAGCCACAAGCTATCTCTCTTTCCTCAGTGACAGGTCTGCAAGTCTCCTTATTTCCTGGCCATCTCTATTGGATGCCCATAGACACCTCACATTTGCCTGTACTTATACCTCTCTTAAATCTGGGCCTTGTCCACTTTCTCAGTGAGTGGTGTCACTTTCCATTCAGTTGGCAGAGGCAGTCCCCACCTCCCTCAGTTGTCTATATCCGATCTATTTTGAGACAGGGTCTTGCTCTGTCACTCAGGCTGGGTGCAGTGGTTTAATCATAGTTCAAGGCAGCCTCCATCTCCCGGGCTCAAGGGATCCCTCCTGCCTCAGCCTCCTGAGTCACTGAGACCACAGTCATGTGTCACCATGCCTTGCTAATTTTTAAATTTTGTCTCTTTATGTTGCCCAGGCTGGTCTCAAACACCTTGGCTCAAGTGATCCTCCCAAAGTGCCAGAATTATAGGTATGAGCCGCTGTGCCCAACCCATATCCAATCTAATAGTATATAAATCCTCTTAATTCCACTTCTCCAATGCCTCAAATCCATCCATTTCTCCTTATCCTGGAGAAGGTGCCACCATCTATTGCCCTTGGAGCCAGAGCTGTCTTTCTAGAGTGAAATCTGACAGTGTCCTTCCTGTTCAGGTCCCACCAGTTCCTCCCCATTGCTCCTAGAACAAAGCAAACCTTATTGGAGACCCTGAGTGTGATCTGAAGTCTCCTCCACGATCTGGTCCCTGCCTTCCTTGCCAGTCTTTCTGGTTTTGAGCATCTCCCCCTCATTCCCTTCACTCGAGTCTCTCAAAGCTTTGTGTGTTCTTCCTGATCTTTCACATGGCCTTTGGGCCTGTCTCCATTGCTGTGTAACAGATCAGCTCAAAACTTAGTGGCCTGAAACATCAGAAATTTATTCTGTCACTGTTCAGGAGGCCAGAAGTCCACAATCAAGGTGTGGGCAGGGTTGGCTCCTTTTGGAGACTCTGAGCGAGAATCTGCTCTGTGTCTCTCCCTCCATTGTCACGGGGCTTCTTCCTTGTGTCCCTGTGACCTTGTGTCTAAGTTTCTCCTTTATCTTATAAAGACATCAGTCATTAAATTTAGGGTTCACCCTAATCCAGTATGACCTTAACTAATGACATCTGCAAAGACCCCATTCCCAAATAAGGTCACATTCTGAGATTCTGGGTGAAGGTGAATTTTGGGGAAACATTATTTGAACCACTACACTGTCATGTGCCAAGCATGTGGAATCCCCTCCCCACTTTTAGCTAAAACCGCCAGAATGGATTTAGTGTTGTGGAACCTCTAGACTCCCCCCCGTGTGTGCATGCACCTTGCATGCACACATACGTACACACTGACACGTGCTGGCACACATGTACCCAGGGTTTCCTCTTTCTCTCCCATGGTCCCTGGTGAAATTTCCTGTAATACCTTTTCATGCTCTCCCTCCGAGGCAGGGAGGGGTACCCCTATCTACAACCAGCTGTGGAAAATACCCCGAGAAGCAGTGAAGGGAGGCAGCACTAAGGAGGAGAGTGATGTGGGCTGAACTAGGAAGGAGGGGGTTTTAGGAAGCTGGCCTGGGGGTTCACTTGGAAGAAAACCTGTTCTCTTCCCAAATCTTAGGATGTCTGGAGGGATAAGGCCATCCAGTCTGGCATCTCCCTGCCTGCACCACATGGCCTCCTCCTCTTTGTATTCCCAGAGACAAACCCAGGGCCTGGGAGACTGAATCCAAACATCAGTTTATCAACCAATCAATCTGTAGAGCAGCGATCTCCAAACTTTTTGGCACCAGGGACCAGTTTCATGGAAGACACTTTTTTCCACAGACTGGAAAGGGCTGGAGGTGTGGGGTGGAGAATGGTTTCAGATGGTTCAAGCTCATTACATTTATTGTGCACTTTATTTCTATTATTATTACATTGTAATGTATAATGAAATAATTATTGTAATGTAAGAATAATAATAATTATTACATTGTAATATATAATGAAATAATTACAACTCACCGTAATGTAGAATCAGTGGGAGCCCTGAGCTTGTTTTCCTGCAACTAGGTGGTCACATCTGGGGATGATAGGAGACAGAGACAGATCATCAGGCATTAGATTCTCATAAGGAACACGCAGCCTAGATCCCTCCCATAAGCAGTTTACAACAGAGTTCACGCTCCTATGAGAATCGAATGCCACTGCTGATCTGACAGGAGGCGGAGCTCAGGCGGTCATGCTCGTCCTCGCCCCACGGCTCACCTCCGTCTGTGCAGCCCGGTTCCTAACAGGCCACAAATGGGTACTGGTCTGCGGCCTGGGATGTGGCACCTTGCCTTAGAGCAAAAGAGGTTTGGGGTGTGGTGAGAATACCTTGCCCGGGTGAGGAAGGCTTCCTGGATTGGAATGGGGCGTCCAAACTGAGACCTGAGGAGCCGGGAGAACTAGGCCAGGGGAAAGGTCTCCAGGGTGCCAGACCGCTGGGCAGATGATGGCTCTTCTGTCCACGGCACCTGGTTGGATGTCAGTAGTACTGAGGAGTGTGTGTGTGTGTGTGCGCGCGCGCGCAAGTGTGAGCGTGTGAGTGTGTGTGTATTTTTGTGCAGAGCAAGCGTGAAGGAGGCCAGCAGGAGCCATGCCCATGAGTTGAAAATATCAGAAAGGGGAGCTATGACCTGCAAGATACATTGTGATTGTGGTGTCTTGGCCATTGTGCGGTGGGACCACAGGAACGTCAGGGATGCACTTCTGCTTGGTCCTAAGGCTGGCAGTTGGGACATGCGGGCGTGTGGAGCGGAGCCCGGTGGGTGCAGTGTCTGGAGCGGGCTGGGAGCAGCTCAGCCTGGGTGTCGGGGGAAAGGGCGGGCGCTGCTCGTGGCGCCCACCAGGGGGCAGTGCTGCCGGGCGAGAGCGCTGCGGGCTGAGGCGCGCGGGGCTGCGGGGCTGGGGCTGTGGGACTAGGAGGCGCGTCGCTGTGGGACTGGGGGCTGGCGGGCGCGGGGCACAGGGCTGCGGCGTGGGCAGCCAGGGCGGCTTTTGCCTCCCACGCAGGCAGGAGAGAGTTCTCGCGTGCCTGCCTGTACTCGCCGCCGGGGATGTTTCCGGGCGAGCGGACCGTGCTGACTCCGGGCTGCAGAAATGCGCCCCCAGAAGAAAGCTCTGCGCTTTGCGGGGGCTCCTTAAAGCCAAGGTTCCAGAGAATGGATTTACCCCAAAGCTGAAAACGCTAACGCTTCTGCCACCCCAAGGCCATGTTCATGCATATATCTATATGAGATTCCCTGAAAGTATGTATGTTTCAGACCCACAAAACCAGGCTCTGCCTCTTGGTGGCTCCACTCCAGGTTTCAGTTTGGTTGCCCCCTTGACAGTCTAGATCCCTAACCCCCAGATCCACCAGAGCTGCTGAGAAACTGGGGCAAGCATCCACAGAGACAAGTGTCTTGGGGTGTGTGTGGGTATATGGGTGTGGATGAGACAGTGAGCGAGCGAAGGAGCTCAGCAGTATAATGCCAGTAGCACCTACACTTCCAGTTGTGACAACCCAAAGTGTCACAAACATTGTCAAATGTCAGATGTCCGGCCAGGAGAGCCAGGAGTTGTCCTTGCTTGCGAGCTGGGAGCTGTCCTTGGTTGAGAACCACTGATTTAGAGATTGTAGCTTTCGTTTTCCATCGCTGCCTATGGGTTAAGCCTCAGTCTTTTCCAGAGGGCTTGGATTGTGACTTGTACATCGTCTTCTTGGAGACTTCCACCCACCAAATTGAAAGGGTCACAGGCCGACTCCGGGAGTGGAGAACCTGGGTTCAATCAAGGAAAGGGCCAGGGGCCTCCTTTCCTCCCGTGGCCTTGGCTTCTGCCTGCGAGCTGGGGAGAAAGTAGCTGCTGGCCTGGCCGGGAGTGCTGTGCTCTGCTCCCAGTTTCTCTCTTCCAACAGTTAGAAAATGAAAGTTGGAAGAGATCTGAGAGGATATCTAGTTCAACACCTGCCCCTTCCGTTAAAAAAGTGTTTACGATGAGAACACTGACATTCAGAGCCCTGAAGCATGTCTTCCAGGGCTACGCAGCTTTTATGAGGTAGAAGTAAGACCAGGCCCAGATCTCCTGACTTCCAGCCTAGGGCTTTTTCTGCTCCATGGGCAGCCTCTCTGAGTCCCCCATTAAAATGCAGTCCCCCTGGAGGTCACACACTATAAACTAGATGAGTGGCTGCTTAATAAATGACCCTGAAACTTAGTGGCTTGAAAGAAAAATAAACAGTCTCTCAGTTTCTCTGGGTCAGGAATTTGGGAGCAGCTTGGCTGGGCAGTTCTTTCTCAGAGTCTCTCATAAGTTTCAGTGAGATGTTGGCCAGGGCTTTTAAGTACAGACTTTGGTCAAGAATCTTCTCTTGGCCAGGCACTATGGTTCACGCTTATAATCCCAGCACTTTGGGAGGCCGTGGTAGGAGGATCACTTGAGGCTAGGAATTTGAGGCTAGCCTGTAGAAGTATTAACCAGAGCATTTCTTGATTTCAGACTCACTGCCTCAGCCTGGAGACCAGGATGGCATCCCCAGGTCCTTTCAAAGTCATCTGCAATGGAAACTCTCTGCTTTTAGTTTTTCCCAGGACAGTCAGCCAACCAACCCCTGGGTCTGGCAGGCTGGCTGTGGAATAGAGGCTGGAGCCCTGATCTGAGCTTGCAGAGGACTGACGCTGCCATTTAACAGCTTTAGGAGTTTGGGCACATGAAATTGCTTTGTAAACTACAAAGGGCTGTGTGTAAAAGCCTAAGGTGGATATTCTTTTTTTTTTTTTTTTTTTTTTTTGAGACGGAGTCTTGCTCTGTCCCTCTGGCTGGAGTGCAGTGGCGTGATCTCGGCTCACTGCAAGCTCCGCCTCCTGGGTTCACGCCATTCTCCTGCCTCAGCCTCCCAAGTAGCTGGGACTACAGGCACCCACCACCGCGCCCGGCTAATTTTTTGTATTTTTAGTAGAGATGGGGTTTCACCGTGGTCTCGATCTCCTGACCTTGTGATCCGCCCGCCTCGGCCTTCCAAAGTGCTAGGATTACAGGCGTGAGCCACCGCGCCCGGCTAAGGTGGATATTCATGGCGCTCTTGCCACCATCTCAAGCTGGTGACAAGCGACCTTCCTGATGTAGACACTAAGGAGCATTTTTTTTTTTTTTTTTTTTTTTTTTACCATGCTTTCATTCGCAGCATTGTTTGATGACTGCCCCAAACCTTCCAAGTCAAGTGAATACTTCTGAGAAGGTTGTAAAATCCATCACTGGGGCCTTTTCTTCTTCTTCCAAACTGTACACCACCCACACTGAATACCTGCTTCCCTCTAGGCCTAGGCCCTTCTGTTCCCTTTGCCCAGCATACCTTCTTCCATCCCCACATTTTCAACACTTGTACTTCCATTTTTCCCTTAGGACTTCATTCATGTATCACCTCCTCCAGGAAGCATTCCCTGATAACACCCTGGCCGCATCCCTGGAGGCTGGTTTATATGCCCTTCCTCTGTTTCGATAGTGACTTCTATTTTCTATTGACCATGAGATACATCACACTGTATCTGTCTTTACCAGTGGGTATGTCTTGTTCATTCTTCTATTTGCAACATTCTAGAATCCCTGGATATTTGACAGTGTATGCTTTCCCTCTACCATATGGCATGAGTGAGACCAGGGTTGGGGCACTGGTGCACGCCTGTACAGTGGTATGATTTTAAGCTACTTGCTTGGCCTTTCTGTGTTTGCACAAATGGAAGATGAGACTAATGATAGAACTGAGACTTACTATGGTAGCTGTGAGGACTATGACCATCCACTGAGAGAGGAGGGCACCGTGCTTGGTACAGAATAGTGGTGGGATTATGGAATTCAAAGCGAGGCAGCTATTGTTATCATCAGTGTATGGCTGGCCTGGATCCATGATACTGATGTGACACCATTATTTATACTGTAGGTCAGATTCTTCCATTCTTGTGGGTAAGTTCCATGAGGGAAGGTCTTTGTTCAGCTTACAGATGTATCTCTGTAGCTTAGAATAGTGCCTGGAACATAGCGGGCGCTTGGTAAATGCTGGTTGAATGAGTGAATGAATGAGGTACCAAGAGACCCCATGGGATGATTCATCTTGGTGGCCAGTCCAGTGTCCCCTGGCGTCCAAGACTTCTTTTATGCCTTAGAATCTGGCTAGTGTGTGTCTCCAAAGAGCCTTCATTTAGCCCAAACCAGAGGTTCCCAAACATTTTTACCAAGTGTCTTCTTTATCATAAGTTTGAGGAAAAAGTTATTTCTCTTGAAGAGAAAGCGAGAAGGAAGAGAACGCCCTGTTTTAACCTCCAGTGCCAAACGCAGCCTGAAACACACACGCCCACACGGCTCCTGTTCTTGGGAGAGACACACGGTAAAGTGGCATCTGGAAAAAACCCAGTTCAAGCCAAATTTGCGTCAATTCGTTCTCTGTCAGCCTGTGCTTCCAAGCACAGTATACCAAGATGACAGCTCCACCCCGATTTCTGCCTTTTCTTCTTTCCAAAGAGAACTTTGATTTAAAAAAAAATCTTAAGATGCCTGGAAAGAAATTTCTAGCCTACAGACCAGCGTTGTCTATGAGAACTTTCTGTGGTGATGAAAATGTTCTATAATGTGTGCTGCCACTAGTTACTTGTGGCTGCTGAGCACTTGAAGTGTGGCTGGTGTGCCTGAAGAGCTGTTTTCAATGTAATTTTAATTAATTTAATTTAGATAGCCACATATGATTCATGGCTATGGAGCCGGGAGGATGGGACAGTGGTGTGTGGCTGAGAGGAGAGGGCTGCAAAGGGGTCCTCAGATAGGGGTTAGACCCTGGAAGTCTTTTCTTGGCCCTTTCTGGGGGACTGGAATCAAGAAAAAGCCAAGAGCCTCTCAGTGCTTTCTAACATAGGTGCCCCTTGATCAGCTTAGAATAAGAAATGAAGTCACATTCTTTTTTTTTTTTTTTTTTTTTGAGACGGGGTCTCGCTCTGTCGCCCAGGCTGGAGTGCAGTGGCCGGATCTCAGCTCACTGCAAGCTCCACCTCCCGGGTTCTCGCCATTCTCTTGCCTCAGCCTCCCGAGTAGCTGGGACTACAGGTGCCCGCCACCACGCCCGGTTAGTTTTTTGTATTTTTTAGCAGAGACGGGGTTTCACCGTGTTAGCCAGGATGGTCTCGATTTCCTGACCTCGTGATCCGCCCGTCTCGGCCTCCCAAAGTGCTGGGATTACAGGCTTGAGCCACCGCGCCCGGCCGGTCACATTCCTTTTAATGTTCAAACCACATGACTTATGATGAGGGTGTCATGAGCCCTTATCAGGCCTCACTTTCTTCTCTCATCCTGGGGGATCTCCGTCCTGGAAAATCTCACACACCCCCTCCCTGGGGGCTTCCTTGGTCCTGGGGGACAGTGTCGTTACTCTCAGCTTCAGGAGAGAAAATCAGGAATTCTGGTTCTCGGCTGCTCCTGCCACCTTGGTCACTAGGTGTCACCAGTGGTCCTGCAGCCCACCAAAAGGAAGGAGGCCACACCAGTTGGCAGGTCTGGGGACAAACCTGGAGGCTGCGGTGGAGGGAGAAGTTGGCTTCCTGAGGGGGTGAAACTCACACTCACAACCGTACTTGAGGCACCAGATCAAGTGTCGTGGTGTGGGGGAACGTGGGCGATAGGGTTCTGGGACATTTGCTGTATGACTGTGACCCGTGTGACCCGTTTTGGTCATCTAAAGGAATAGTTTCTGCCTACATCCTGCCGAAAGAAGTGACTTTTGGAATGCCTGCCCTCTTTCTCAATGGACCCCGGCAGGCAGCCCCCCTTGTGAAAGGGAATTGTTTGATGTCAGTGCTCATTCCCAGAGCCTGAGTTCTTAATCTTCCCCGTGGTCACCCACCTTTGAGGGAAAGTGGCCTCAAAGCAGGAGCGGTGACAGACCTGGGTCCTGGTCCCCACGCTGCTGCCCGCTTCTGGTGTGACTCAACTTTCCATTCCCACCCCCAACTCCTGCCCAGCACCTGTACCAGAGAGAAAATAAGACCCGCTACAGACTTTTGTGACTTTTTGCTCTTGACGCTAAAATAAGATTTTACTTTCCTGACAGCTCAGAGTACAGTAGGGGCTTAAATACTTGCTAGCTGACTGAATACTAGTTGGAGGGTTATTAATGCAGGTGGGGGAGAACTGCACTTTCTTTCCAGGTGAGATTCAATCATAGGTATCTGGCCCCCAACTTCCTGGAGTCAGAAAGAGTATGGTTTCATCATAGCCTGACCTCCAATCAGCTATGTAATGGGGTATGTCACTTAATCCTTCTGAGCCTCAGTCTCCTCGTATACAAAATTAGAGTGATATCTAACTTTCAGATGGGCTGATGGTTAGTTTTATGTGTCAAATTGGCTGGATGATGGGGGTTTCCAGATATTTGGTCAAACATTATTCTGATGTTTCAGTGAGGTAAGGGCATTTCCTCCTCCTCCTCCTTCTCCTTTTTTTTTTCCTTCCTTCCTCCCTCCCTCCCTTCCTTCCTTCCTTCCTTCCTTCCTTCCTTCCTTCCTTCCTTCCTTCTTTCCTTCCTTCCTTCCTTCCTTCCTTCCTTCCTTCCTTCCTTCCTTCCTTCCTTCCTTCCTTTCTTCTTTCCTTCCTTCCTTCCTTCTTCCATCCCTCCTCCCTCCCTCCCCCCTCCCTCCCTTCCTCCTCCCTCCCTCCCTTCCCTTCCCTTCCTGTTTTGCTCTTGTTGCCCAGGCTGGAGTGCAATGGCATGATCTCAGCTCACTGCAACCCCTGCCTCCTGGGTTCGAGTGATTCTCCTGCCTCAGCCTCCTGAGTAGCTGGGATTACAGGTACTCACCACCATGCCCAGCCAATTTTTTGTATTTTTAGTAAAGATGGGGTTTCACCATGTTGGCCAGGCTCATCTTGAACTCCTGACCTCAGGTGATCCACCTGCCTTGGCCTCCCAAAGTGCTGGGATGACAGGCGTGAGCCACCGCGCCTGGCCAGTAAATCTCTTTCTAAATAGTCTCATGTTCTATTGGTTCTGTTTCTCTGGAAAACCCTAATGCCGATGGCTATGGGGATTAACTAAAATTACAGTGTGAAAGTATCTGATACAGTATGCAACCAGTACCAAAGCATCTAGTAGATGCCCAGTAAGAGCTACTTTGCAACCCATCCTCCCAGTTCTCTCGGTCAAGAGTTAAATAGATTCCTCAGGACGGGAAGAATACTTCCCCTAGACCTGGAAATCCACTGGCTACTCAGCCAATGTTTGTCACTTTCAGTGGACTGCCGGGCTCTGTCACATTTTGGGATGCAAACATTTCCCAGGGTGCCTCTCTCCCTCACCTGGCTCCAGTCTCCTAAGTCTTAGAACAAGAAGGCATGTACCTTTCTTTGTTCCCGGTTCACTAATTGCTTCTGGGTGGGTAAGAGTGGGAAGAAGAAGATAATTCCCTCCTCCTCCTCCTTATCAATAGTCTCCATGAAGCCACACGTGTATGTGGCATCTGAAAGGTGAGGGGGTGGGTTCATTATGCTTCTTCAGACACATAAGACCTCTTTTCCACTGAGTGCTTCTTACCAACTGATGGCAATTAGTAGAATTATTTTTAGCATATCTGAAACCTTTCTTTCTCCTAGTGCACTTTTTTTGTTTTGAACAGAAATGCATTGTCTTGAAGTTCTGAAGGACAGAAGTTCAAGGTGTCAGCAGGCTTGGTTCCTTCTGTGGGCTGTGAGGAAGAATCTGTTCTATGCCTCTCTCCTGACATCAGATTGTTTCCTGGCAATCACTGGTGTTCCCTGGGCTATAGAAACATTACCCTGATCTCTGCCTTTATTTTCATGTGGTGTTCTTCCTGGGTGCATATCTGTATCCAAATTTCCCCCTTTTATAAGGACACCAGGCATATTGGATTAGGGGTTCATCCTATTGTGGTATGACCACAGGTTAACTAATTACATCTGTAATGACCCTATTCCAAATAAGGTCACATTCTGAAGTACTGGGGGTTAGGACCCAGTGTATAAATTGTAAGGAACCCAATGCAACCCATAACAGGTGCTATTTTAGAATTCTCTTCAAGTGGCTTCTTCTTGAATCTTTCTGACATAATCCTAGTTATCTTCGGTAGCTTTATTGTTATTTGGTAAAGCAATAGGTTCCAGGCTTCTCTTGCACATATCTGTTCCGGGCTCATTTTGCCCAGACCTGGACTCAGCCATTCCTCCAAGAAGCCCTGTTTGTGTTTATTTATTTATTTTTATAGTTTGGTGAGAAATTGTATTTCAAGGCCATAATCTGGGCTCTAGAGCTGCTCACTGCTACCAGGTTAGCTGTTGTTTGTAGCTCTTTTCAGTGGGCAGGTTTGAAAGTCATGTGAGGGGCTAAGAGTTTCTCTCTGTAAATGGTTCTTAATACCCTAAGTTTGTTAGCCCTTGCTGACCTTAAAAGTTTCCCAGAATTGGCCGGGCACAGTGGCTGACGGCTATAATCCCAGCACTTTGAGAGGCTGAGACGAGCGGATCACCTGAGGTCAGGAGGTCAAGACCAGCCTGGCCAATATGGCGAAACACCATCTCTACTAAAAATCCAAAAAATTAGCCGAGCATGGTGGTGGGTGCCTGCAATCCCAGCTACTCAGGAGACTGAGAGAGGAGAATCACTTGAACCTGGGAGGGGGAGGTCGCAGTGAGCTGAGATTGCACCACTGTACTCCAGCCTGGGTGATAGAGCAAGACCCTGTCTCGAAAAAATAATAATAATAAAAACAAGTTTCCCAGAATTGTTCTCCACAGGAGAGGGTGTCAGCTTTGCTGTCTAAGCCAAACTCTGGTCAAGTCGATGATGTTCTACTGACCTCAATCCTCCCATTGCAACTTTAGTTAAAAATAGCACAATTTCTTCACCCCTGCTCCCCATGGCCACACAGCTGCCACACAGGGCTCAAGTAGAGGATGTCTCCCATTTCCAGGGGTGAAGTTGTCCCTGGTGACAGCGCGAATGCCCCTGAGTGTCTTTATCACCTGTTCATGTACCCCTGGCCTACCGTGTGCTGCCTACTCCAGCCCTGCCACACTGTTCCCCCTTCCCTTCAGTGCTCCCCCAGCTCCTCTCCAGTTCCCACAGCCTGTAAGACCCACAGTCCATCTCAGTTTTCTTGGACTACTTAGGCCTCCATGTGTCTCAGTTTCCAAATCTGTGAAATGGAAGGAATCGTATCCACCTCATCAAGTTGGAAACTTTAAATGAGTAACTACCTAGTATAAGGCTTAGCCCAGCCAGCCCCCATCAATTTGAGCTTTTATTTTTTATTTTATTCTATTTTATTTTTTTCTGAAGCAGATTCTTGCTCTGTCACCCAGGCCGGAGTGCAGTGGTGTGATCTCGGCTCACTGCAACTTCCGCCTCCCGGGTGCCAGCGATTCTCCTGCCTTAGCCTCCCGAGTAGTTGGGACTATAGGTGTGCGCCACCACACCCAGGTAATTTTTTATTATTAGTAGAGATGGGGTTTCACCATGTTGGCCAGGCTGGTCTCAAACTCCTGACCTCGGGTGATCTACCTGCCTCAGCCTCCCAAAGTGCTGGGATTACAGGTGTGAGCCACCCTGCCTGTAATTACATGCATGAACCACTGTGCCTGGCCTGAGTTTTTATTTTTACTCTAGTCCAATAGCGCTCCATTCTTGCTGCATATTAGAAATATCTGAGGAGATTTTCAAAGAAAATAGTGATGCTTAGTCCCCACCCTAGGAGAGTTTTGGCCAGGCACTTCTTCCTTCATTCCCAAGTGACAGTGGTGTAAGGTGGTCATGAGTGTGAGCACTCCCCTCAAAGTTTGGGAGTGGTGAAGGGTGGTTAGGGTTTACCCCAGAATATTAGACATCTCTTTTCCCCACTGTGGAAATTCCTCACAGTCCATCTTTCCCCTTAGGTGAGACCCTTCTCCCAGCTTTCCTTTGTTCCTGTTCCAAAGGTCTGTTGGTCACCGTCAGTTGGCAGACAAATTACTATCACGTTCTCCTTCAGAGATAGTTTATTTGCCTGCAATGTTTTCCTTCCTCACCATTTCCAGGGTATCTCCACCTTTCATATAGAAAATGGCCCACTGAAGTATTTTCCTAAACTAAAGAGAAGTCTTCTTGTCTCTGATTATTTTTTATTTTTTTGAGACGGAGTTTCGCTTTTGTTGTCCAGCCTGGAGTGCAATGGTGCAGTCTTGGCTCACCACAACCTCTGCCTCCTGGGTTCAAGTGATTCTCCTGCCCCAGCCTCCCAAGTAGCTGGGAATTCTGGCATGTGCCACCACGCCCGGCTAATTTTGTATTTTTGGTAGAGATGGGATTTCTCCCTGTTGGTCAGGCTGGTCTCGAACTCCCAACCTCTGGTGATCCACCTAGCTCGGCCTCCCAAAGTGCTGGGATTACAGGCATGAGCCACCATGCCCAGCCTCTGAAGATGTTTTATGACAACAACCACAGTCCTTTTTTTGTATGCTTTTAATTTTAGAAATTAATGTGATTTATATTGGTGCAGACAATTCACAATTACAAAGATATCAAACCAACCTAAGTGCCCATCCACTGATGAGTGGATAAAGAAAATGTAGTGTATATACACCAGGGAATACTACTCAGCCATTAAAAGAACAATATAATGTCTATTGAAGCAACTTGAATAGAGCTGGAGGCCATTATTCTAAGTGAAATAACTCAGGAATGGAAAAACCAAATACCATATGTTCTCACTTATAGGGGGGAGCTAAGCTATGTGTACACAGGGCACACAGAGTGTTATATTGGACAGTGGAGACCCAGGGGAAGGAAGGGCGAGGGGGTGAGGGTTTAAAAGTACATGTTGGGTACAATGTACACTACTTTGGTGAGGAGTGCTGAAGTCTCAGATTTCAGTGCGCCAGTCCCTTGAGGAGTATACGTTGTGCCCAGTAGTAGATGAATTCTATATAATTCATCTATGTAACCAAAACCCATGAGTACCCTGGTACCCCTAAAGCCATAGAAAAAAAGAATAAAATAAATAAATAAATAAATACATGGGTGTAGAGTTATAAACCATATGAATGTTCCTTAATTTAAAAATTTCCTTTTGCTGAACATTTAACATGTTTCTAATTTTTTGATATTATAACTACTGTAATAATGAACACCTCTATGTATACATTTGTGTTCACTTATCTGATTTTTTTTTCCAGTGTGTTGAATCATGCAAGTTAACTTTCTGGATTAAAGATTATGCCTATTGTTAAGGCTTTTGAAATATATTGTTGCCAAAGTGCCCTCCAGAAAAGTTGTACTGATTTAGTTTTATCCTCTGTCATGGTGTATCTTTCTTAGTATATTTTTTCAACAGTTTGCACCTTTTTACACCTTGTAAAATATATCACACATACAAAAGTTTATGTGACATATACGTACATTTTAAAAGACTAAACAAAAATAAAAAACCACCATGTTTTCATATCTCAGCTGTAATGAACTGAAGCATTACCAGTATCTTTGAACCTGTCCAAGGGGTGACTGCCTCCTTCTGGTTTGTCCAGAACTGTCCTGGTTTTAGCACTGAATGTCCCAGATCCTAGTTAACCATTTACTCTGAGGAAGCCTGGACAGCTGATCACTGCATCCCTATGTGCTCGTCTCCAAATCTACCTCCTCCCTCCTCCAACGGTATCCTGTATGGACTTCTAAATAACGTACTCTGAGGTTTTTTCCTACATAAATGGAACCACATGGTATGTTCCTTTTGTGAGTTGCTTCCGGCCAGCATTGTTTTTGAGCTTCATCCTGTTGATGTCTATAGCTGCAGTTCATATGGTTTTTCTGTTGACTGCCATCCATTTGATGAATACGTCACGTTTCTCCATCTTCTGTCGATAAACATTGCAACTTTTGTTACTGTAAACTGCGTGGCTCTGAACAGTCTTATTTGTCTCCTGGAGCAAAGGTCCAAGAGTTTCTCTAGGTTATTTACATAAGCGTTAAATTACTGGAGGACTTACATAACCGCACCAGAAGTGCCAAATTGTTTTCTAAAGAAGTTGTGCCTATTTCCATCCACTAGCAGTGCATGAAAATACCTGTTTGCCACACCCTCATGAAGCAGTGTCTGACTTTGTAACTGTAGCCATTGTGGTTGCTATGAAATGGTATTTCATTGTGGGTTTAATTTACATCTTCATGATCACCAGTGAGATTGAACCTCTTTTCAGAGGTTGATTGGCAATTTCTGTTTCCTCTTCTGTGAAAGGCCTGCCCACATTGTTTGCTCATTTTTCTATTGGGCCACTTGTCTTTTTCTTACAGATTTGTGGGCCCACTATTTTTTGTTTTTATCAAGGTAAAATCAGGTTAAATTGCTTTCAGAATCAGGCTGAAGGGATGAAAATTCAGAGGACGACATCTATCTAAGGGATGGACACATCAAAAGACAGAATGAACACACTTGTTACACAGTCCCTTAAGCCTTCTTTATCTGCAGCTGGCTAACATTTTATGCTTTAAGAAATGAAACCAACTAACATTATCTTCTGCTCCAGTGGTTCTCAGCAGCATCCACATCATCTGTAAACTCATTAAAATGAAAATTACTGGACCCCACCAACAGCCTACTGAATTGGGAACTCTGGAAAGAAGACCCCGCAATCTCCTTCAACATCCCTGCAGTGATTTGTACGCACGCCAAGTTCGGGAGCCACTGTTCTGCCCTGTCACCTTGTCCTACCTGGTGGGTAGGGAACTGACCATGACCTACCATTCTACAATCGTCACCCTTCCACCTACAAATATACATTACAGAGTGTTTTTTAAGAAAAGGACAGATATTTGGGGCCCCAAGAATGGGATTTTTGGTGACCCAGCTCAGATTGCAGGGCACTTCAGTTTACGGACTACTTATCCTGTCAGTATTCTAATGTTAAAACTCGAACCTAACCAGACTATTCTGTCTGCCTGAAGGAGGCATTAAACAAGAAAAGGCAAAAAGATGGGACGTCCTGCCTGCATGGGGTGATGTTTTCAGGGATGGTGTTGTCCATGTTGTTTTCTTGGGGTCTGTGGGTTGAGATAGTTTCTCTGCTTTTGGTCCAGGAGAGCGTTCCTTGTCATCTCCCACTCTGGCAAGCCTGGGGCAGCTTCCTCTGAGGCTCTTCCCAATCAGGCACTACTGAGCCGGTGCCAGTAATGAGCAGTGACTAGAAGTCTGCCATTTTCTCCAGGGCCTGTGTCTTCAGCACTTAGGTTGCCCTTCTCTGGATTCCTTCTCTTTGAAACCACCCAGGACAGCTGCATCTCAGGTGACTCTCTTCGCTCACTGAGGGGCAGAGTCAGCCACAATCTTTATTTTGTTTTATGATTATTTTTTGAGACAAGATCTTGCTCTGTCACTCAGGCTAGAGTGAAGTAGTTCGATCATGGTTCACGTAGCCTTGAACTCCTGGGCTCAAGCAATCCTCCTGCCTTAGCTTCCCCAGTATCTGGGACTACAGGAGTGTTCCACCACACCAGGCCAATTATTTTTATGTTTTTACATGTTTCGGTAGAGACAGGGTCTCACTCTGTCACCCAGGCTGGAGTGCAGTGGCATAATCAAACCTCACTGCAGCCTCAAACTCTTGGGCTCAAGCTATCCTCCCACCTCAGCCTCCCACCTGGCTGGCACTACAGTTACATACCACCATGCCTGGCTAATTTTTTTTGTTTGTTTGTTTTAGAGACGAGCATCTCGCTATGTTGCCTGGGCTGGTCTTAAACTCCTGCCCTCAAGTGATCCTCCTGCTTTACCCTCCCAAAGTTCTGGGATTACAGGTATGAGCCACCGCGCCCAGCCCACGCTGTATTTTAAAGAGCCTTGACTGTGCCTGGTTAGCATCACTTCTAACACAGCCACACGAGTCTGTCTGGCTGCCAAGCTGAGAAACTTCTTGGATTTGCAGGAAAGTGACTTCAAGCATGCTGGTTGATGGGGAGGCCTTCCTCATCTGCGCACACTGAGGTGGGGTGGAGGGATTGAGTGGTGCTTATGGAGATGTGAAAGTCAGGAACTGTTTTGACACCTATTCTTAGCACTTTCTGGAGTCTCTTTTGAAACTTAAAATGACCCCTCTCAGCACTTTCTGGAGTCTCTTTTGAAACTTAAAATGACCCCTCTCTCTTAACTGTTTCCTGCACACACGGCAGCTCTCAGCCTCAGCAGCCATTCGTGTACCTCCCCCATGTCTCCAGCTAGTTGGACCAGGAATTTACCCTGACCCAAGTTAGGCCTCTCAGCAGCCCTGCCCCAGGAGTCTGGACTGAGGCAGCTGGCCCAGGTCAGCGTGGCAGCCTGCGGCGGTGGTCGTGTTTCTTGTCCTGTGGACTGGAGCAGTGGAGGGTATGTGGGATCAGCAAAGTGAGAGAAAACGAATAGCTATCAGAGAAGCAGGGAGTCTTGACAACTTTCCAGTTCCTTCCTGAAGCCCAGCTCTATAATTATATTTTGGGTCCTGTGAGGAGAGATATTCCTGCACCATTTTAATACATTTTTGAAGATGCTAGATCAAACTGTATTCTGTTATTTAAAACCCAAAGAGGCCTAATGCACACAGGAGTAATCGCTAAGGAAAACTGTTGAGTAGAGTTAGATCTTATGAAGCACTGGAACTGCAAAGGGGCTTCCCCACCACACCCGCTTTCTCCCCTAGAGGCTGCATCCACCGTGCTGAGTGGCCACGTCGTTTAATACTGTGCCCATCAGCAGAGGGACCCAGTTACCACTTGATTTAGTAATGCATTTCCTTTCCTTACCACAGTAGCCCAACACATTTGAGGAAAAAGAATCATGAAAATTTTGTTTTTTCCACTCCCCCGACCCCCCGCCTTTGAAATCACCACCACAGCTGCTAACAGAAGCGCCTTTATGTAGAATGTGTTTTGTCCTTTTGGAGAAGACAAAGAATTGTTGAAAAAGCAGACAGCTGCTTGTACTGGCAGGAGAATGAGAAGAGCTTTTCAGCACTCACTCTTCCACCCTTCCTCAGCTGAATCACCACTGTCTTCCTCTTTACCTCATTTTGCTCTCTCTTTCCCTGGTCCAGAAACATAGAGGACATCACCCTATGCTTTTGCCTCCAACTCTGGGAAAACAGAACAGTCTAATCCCTCTGTCTCTGGTTAAACCTGCATAAGTCTCAACTCTAATACTTTAAGCAAGTCTGACAGTTGATAAACTTCACCTTGACTCATAGTCATCCTCTCAGTCTCTCTCCTTCACAAACTCACAGATCACTCAATGTTCCAAGATTCATGTAAAAAGAAGTCTTTTGTTCTAATCACTGAGAACTTCCGGAGAAAAGAAGAAAGGTGAGTATGAAAGTTTCTAGTTATTTTCCTGTATCTCTGGGAAAATCCACGGCAGATTTGTATGCTGAATTTGTAGTTTCTAAATTGTGTGCGTGTTTTCTGTTTTTTTTTTTTTTTTTTGAGACGGAGTCTCACTGTGCTCCCAGGCTGGAGTGCAGTGGCGTGATCTCAGTTCACTGCAAGCTCCGCCTCCCGGGTTCACGCCATTCTCCCGCCTCAGCCTCCTGAGTAGCTGAGACTACAGGCGCCCGCCACCACGCCCGGCTAGTTTTTTGTATTTTTAGTAGAGACGGGGTTTCACCATGTTAGCCAGGATAGTCTCGATCTCCTGACCTCGTGATCCACCCGCCTCGGCCTCCCAAAGTGCTGGGATTACAGGCTTGAGCCACCGCGCCCGGCCTCTGTTTTTTTTTTAAATTTTATTTATTTATTTTTATTTTTTGACTTGCTTTGTCACCCAGGCTGGAGTGCAATGGTACGATCATGGCTCATGGCAGCCTCAACCTCTCAAGCTCAAGTGATCCTCCTGCCTCAGCCTTCCAAAGTGCTGGGATTATAGGCATGAGCCACCACACCCAGCCTGAAGTATGGGATCTTGGGCAAGTTATTTAATGTTTTTTAAGATTCCCTTTCTTCACTTGCAAACTGGGGTAAAGATAGTGTCTATCTCATGGGAATGCTGTGAAGATTAAATGAGATAGGGCAATGGGTCTCAAACTTGACTGTACATTAGAATCACCGTAGAAGTCTCGAAAGTCCAACTGCCAGGGAGCACCCAGACCAGTTAAAGCAAAATTTCAGGTGTGGGAGCCAGCCATTAATATTTTTAAAATCTCTGTGGATCATTCCAATGTTCAGCTATATATGAGAGAGATTGAGATGATACTAATAATAAGCGCTCAATGAGTAGTTGTAGCTTTTATTAATATAATTAAAAATTGAGTGAGAGTCTCCCAAATTTGATAGACTGCTGAAATTGAGGGCTTACAGGGATCCAGATTCATTTCTTCTTAAATTCATCTATCCAACAATGACTGAGCATTTACTGTGTGCTAGGATCTGTGCCGAATTTCCTCTCTCCAACTGATAGTAAAAAGATCATACTGCCTTCAAGATGAAATTCAAGTTCTTTAGGATGACCTGTCCTCCCCATCCCTTCACACCCTATTGGCTGTCAGTGCCATGGCCTATATGCTGGTAAGTTCCAGCTGCTCTAAACTATAGGGTCGTTCTAGGCCCTCCTGTCCCTGTGCCTGTCCTCATGCTCTTCCCTGCGTGTAAGATGCCCTTCCCACACATCTCCCTTGCTTTTCCACCTAGCCTCTCTCATAGGATGGAACTCCTGATATGGAACCTTAAGAAAAGATGGGTGCCACTATGGTTTGAATGTATCCCCCAAGTTTCATGTGTTGGAAATTTAATTTCCAAAGTCATATGTCTATGGCATTTGGAGATGGGGCCTTTGGGAGGTAATTAGGGTTAGAGAAGGTCATCAGGGTGGGGCTCCCATGATGGGACTGTTGGCTTTATAAGAAGATGAAGAAAGACCTGAGTTGGCACGCTCTTGCCCTCTTGCTGTGTGTTGGCCTCTGCCACATTATGAGGTAGAAAGAAGGCCTTCACCAGATGCAGCCCCTTGACCTTGGACTTCCCAGCCTCCAGAACTGTAAGAAATACCTTTCTTTTATTTATACATTACCCAGTCTGTGGTATTTTGTTCTAGCAACAGAAAATGAACTCAGACAGGTGCCCAGCACTGCCTGGCCGTCTCCACCCATCCTCTCAGATGAATGAGCTGGCCACTGTCCTATCAGTCTCAAGACATTTTGAGCATCCTGCAGTGGATGAGTGATTAGTTATCAGGATCTTCTTTCTGCAGACGGGCTGGGCAACTCTCTCTTTCTCTGTTTTCCCTCAGGCCTCACTCTGGTGGAAGACTGCTCATGCTCAAGCAGGCTTCCTTTCCTTCATCTTGCTTACGAGGCTCTAGTGTTCCAGGACCCCATGGAGCTATTCCCCAGGGCCCCTCAAAGGGAGAGAACCCTTCCTCTTGAACCATTCAGAGGAGCAGGGCAGCTCAGAGTCATTACTTGGAACAGCTGGAGAAGCTGGAGGCTGGATCTTCTGTGGCCACCACATGAAATCCCATGAGGTTGGCAGCCTTGGGGGAATAACATGACTTTATGACCATGGGAATAACATGACTGAAGACTGTTTTGTTATCTCAGAGGAGAAACACCTCTAACAGCTCTGCACTGCAGCCACCTAATGGGTGAGGGGCTGTGGTGGCTGCCACAACTGTGGCAAATTCTGCTGAAGTAAAGACTTCCATTAGGAATCTTCTCACCCCTTCCTGGCTTTGAGCTGACCTCCAAAGTGGCCCTGCTGAGAAGGTTCTAGTCCTTTCTCTCCAGCTCCGTCAGGAGGTGCCCCCAGTGTGTAGATTTGTATGTCCTCTTATTGAGCCTTCAGAGCTCTTTCTGTAGGGGCTGGCTAGGAAGACTTTACTCGATGTTCCCAGTACACATCCACAATTCCGCCCACCCATGATTCTGGCACTTCCAACACCACTGGGTGAAGTCATCAACTTTTCAGCCAGGCACAGGGTGATGCCTGCCTTCTGGCTTGGTGAGAGCATCTATCCTTCAAGATTCATATTCTATCATTGGCATTGGGGAAGGGGAAAGGAACTACTATTTGAATTGTTACATGTTACGTCACTTAAACTTTTGCCAAAAAAACCCAAAAAACAAAACAAAAACAAACAAACAAAAAAACAACAAACCCTTATATAGTGGATAATTAGCCCCATCTTTCAAAAAAGGAAAGAGATGCTTCCCAAGATGACATGGTTGGAAGGCCAGTTAGATCTTGCTGTGTTCCAAACAATCCCCAAATTTGTGGCTTAAAACAACCACCAGTTATTTAGCTCACAGTTTTAGAGATTGTCTGGTTGTCAGCTGGATTGTTAGGAGTAGGGCACAACTGGCCACGTGGTTGCTCTCATGCTCCTACAGGCTAGCCTGGGCTTGTTCACATGGCAGATTGGAAGGATTCCAAGAGGAAGAGTGGACAGGTGCAAGGCCTCCTGATGCCTAGGCTTGGAACTGGCACTGCACCACTTCTACCATAATCTGTTGGCCAAAGCAAGTCATGAGGCCTGCCCAGATGCAAGGGAAGGTCAAACAGACTCCACAGCTAGATGGAAAGAACTGCAAAGTCATATTGCAAAGGGGAGCACAGAGAGATAGGGGTGAGAATTGGGTCTGCTTTTGCAATCAACCACAGTTGTTAAGTGGCAGAAGTAGGATTTTATTTTTCAATTTTGAAAATAGCATATGCACATGAGAAAAATTCAAATGGTATACAAAAGGGAAAATAAGGATGAGAAAGTCTCATTTTTACTCTTGGGATAGGAAAACACATTCTAAGTCCTACTCTCCACATATAAACACCATTAAGAGTTTTGTGTGTATTTTGATACAATTATTTTGTACATATACATAAATGGGGGTCCAATACACCCACGATGCTATAACTCACTCTTTTCACTTAACAGTATAGCTAAGAGCTCTTTCCGTAGCAGCACAAACAGAATTACTCTGTTCCTTTAAATATCCATATAGCAGTCAACTGAATAAAGGTACCATGTTGTATGCAACTACTTTCCCTCCTGGTGGACACATAGGTTGTTTCCAGTTTTTGTTGTGAAAATGCCAGAGTGAACCACCTCTAATGTTCTCTGTATACTTGTAGATGGGATTCCTAGAAGTGGAATTTCTAGGTCCAACATCATATTCAAGCCTTGATCTGTTCTCAGCACACATGCTCTTTCTAAGAGGGGTCTCTGGTTAACAAGTGTTTGTCCAGCTTTTTCTTATTTATTTATTTATTTTTTCAGACAGAATCTTGCTCTTGTCACCCAGGCTGGAGTGCATTGGCGCGATCTCAGCTCACTGCAACCTCTGCCTCCCGGGTTCAAGCGATTCTACTGCCTCAGCACCCCAAGTAGCTGGGATTACAGGTGTCCACCACCATGCCTGGCTAATTTTTTGTATTTTTAGTAGAGACAAGGTTTCACCATGTTGGCTAGGCTGGTCTCAAACTCCTGACCTCAGGTGATCCACCCGCCTCGGTCTCCCAAAGTGCTGGGATTACAGGCGTGAACCACCGCACCTGGCCAAAACAAATTTTTTTTTGAGATAGTATTTGGCTATGTTGCCCAGGCTAGTCTTGAACTCCCAAGCTCAGGCGATCCTCCTGCCTCAGCCTCCCAAGTAGCTGATATTACAGATGCAAACCACTGTACCTGGCTCCTAGAAGCTATGTTAGAAACCATGGACCACTCTGCCTATATGCACACATGTGACACATGCATATCATCTCTCCAGACCTGTTCCTTCCTGGGAAGGCTTGGGAGTCTAGAGCCATGCATTTTTAAGTCCTTCCAAGAAGATCCAGATTCGTTGTCTTTTCTACTTCTTGCTTTATGATATTTTTTTTGAGACACATACTACTTTATTACAGGCCAATGAGAAAAGAATCCTAGTAACAAATATTAACATAAAGACGATGAGTTGCATCCAAGTGAAGCCCTAATGTATAAATGAGCAAGGATTTCATAAGCTGTGCAAATAGAGATAAGTGTAGGAGAATTAAGTGCATCATCACACAGCAAATAATAGTATAGGCCTGTTGTCACATCGAGGAGTTCTATTACATGAATTCCATCCTTGTACACAGCAACTTTAACAGTTCATGAACATTAAGTACAGTAGCAAATATGCAGTGAAGACATTTCTTAAAACTGTATTTTTTTTTTTTTTTTTTTTTGTCCGGGCGTGGTAGCTTATGCCTGTAATTCCAGCATTTTGGGAGGCCTAGGCGGAAGGATTGCTTGAGCCCAGGAGTTTCAGACCAGCCTGGGCAACATACGGAGACCCCATCTCTATAAAAAAAAAGAATTAGCCAGGCTTGGTGGTGCATGCCTGTGGTGCCAGCTACTTGATGGGCTGAGGTGGGAGAATCAGTTGTGTCCGAGAGGTCAGCTGCAATGAGCCATGATCGTGCCACTACACTCCAGCCTAGGTGACAGAATAAGGCCCTGTCTCAGAAACAACAAAAACATATTTTTAAATCTTTAATATTATTTTTGCAGTTCTTCATGGATCTGATACCTACATGCTACCTTCCTGGGTGCCACTGGAGCACTGAAGTTTTACCAGGTTATGTATGGACTTAGCTCTATTGTGAACAGCAGGTTGGTGACATCAGAATCTGGAGGTAGCATGCAAGCACACCCAGATACCTCACTCTATTTCTCACAGCCCTCACTTAGGTCCCTGGGTAGATGAAGCCAATAATTCTGCAGAAGGGAACAAACAGCAGGAGGCCCATTTCTGTCATATGAGCAGCCTGCACTTAGGGCTGTTCAGCGGATAGGTTACAAGGGTAGAGTTCCAGATAATGCAGTTTCAAAAAAGTAATTACTTAATTGTTTGAGTTCTTTAGAGAAGTACAGGCATGTGCCTCAGACTTCAAAGCAGGAGGTGCCCAGTCTTCCACCTGTTTCTTAATAATGCAGATATTGCTGTTGTGAAAAAGGCAGAGTTCTGGAATATTCCCACTATTATAGCTCAAGGAAGAATATATTATCCCATGGTACACTGAAGAGGGATGAACTCACAGGCTAATCATTGACCAGTCACATTAAGGTGTTCATTTCTTCTTAGTGCCCCTTTCTGACAGAAGTGCCTGGGACGAAAGTCAAGAGACCTGGTGCCTGATTCTTCAGCCCAAGCCAGTAAGCAGGACACTCGTGCCCTCGTCAGAAGAGTATTCATGCCGAATGAGCTCCGAGGAGTGCTGGAGGAATTACTCTGTGATTGCTCGCCAGCTTCCCCCTGTTCTGGGATCTGAGAGGAGGCAAGATAAGCCTCCCTGTAAAATCCTCACACCTGCTTAGACTCTGCCTCATGCTGGCTACGCTGCCACTTTCCCCATCTTTCCCCCACACTAGACAACATTAATCCATGATGATAGCTATTCCAGCAGAGCCAGAATCTGGTGTCAGAGTCTTTTTCAAGATAGCTCTGTAGGCAGCCACTTTGGATCATCCAGTCAGCATGAGAGAGGAGACTTGTTTGCAGTCCTGCTTCTGAGTAAATTTGTGTAAAAGTAATTCTAAAATCAATGTCCAGAGAATAGGGTTAAGAGGACATTGGGGAGGGAACGGGCAGAGTCAGGGCTACTGGAGAACATAGCTATTACTTAGGTGGGGCTGCCTTGTGGCAGCCCGGGTATAACATGCCAGCCTTCAGATAGGCATGGTGATCTCTTCCCATTGTATTTCCCCACTGTGTGTGTGTGTGTGTGACTGTGTATCCAAGACCCAAGATAGATGGCTGGAGCTGTGGGTTCAGTTTGCAACCACGGAGCAAGAGGGATCCCCCTGATGGAGATCAAACTGATGTCCTTGATTGCCCTAGTGTGGTTTTCAACCAGCTAAGCTAGCTTGTGACCAGCAGAGAAAAATAAGGGCTCATTGTTCAAAGTGTGGTCTGTGGCCAGCTTGTTGGCCTCCTCTGGGAATGCGTTAGAAATGCAGAATCTCAAACCTCGTTCCAGAGCTACTGAAATAGTGATTCAGAGGCCACGTGCGGTGGCTCACACCTGTAATTCCAGCACTTTGGGAGCCCGAGGTAGGAGGATTGCTTGAGGGCAGGAATATGAGACCAACCTGGGCAACATTTCAAGATCCCATCTCTTTAAAAAAAATAGCCAGGCATGGTGGTTGATATGGTTAGGCTTTGTGTCCCCACTTGAATCTCATCTTGAATTACAATCCCCATAATCTCCACGTGTCAAGGGAGAGACCAGGTGGAGGTAATTGAATCATGGAGGCAGTTTCCCCCATGCTGTTCTCGTGCTAGTGAGTGAGTGCTCACAAGATCTGATGGTTTTATAAGGGGGCTCTTCCCCCTTTGCTTGGCATTTCTCCTTCCTGCCACCTTGTGAAGGTGGGTGCCTTTCTTTCCTCTTTGCCTTCCACCATGATTGTAAGTTTCCTGAGGCCTGCCCAGCCACGCTGAACTGTGAGTCAATTAAACCTCTTTCCTTTATAAATTACCCAGTCTCGGGCAGTTCTTCATAGCGGTATGAAAACGTACTAATATAGCAGTGCACGCCTGTAGTCTTAGCTACTGGAGAAGTTGAGGTGGGAGGATCACTTGAACCTAAGAGTTGGAGGCTGCAGTGAGCTCTGATTTCACTGCTGTATTCCAACCTGGGTGATGGAGTGAGACCCTGTCTCTTAAAAAAGATTCAAAATTTATATCATTTTAACAAATGCAGCTGATTAATATGCACATGAAAGTTTGAGAAGCACTGGCTTAGAAAAGTCACCATGTAGCGCAGTAACTTCAAACTGATTAGTATTTTAAGGGTCTACTATGTGCCCAGAAATGTGCTGGACTTTGATAGATATCAATGAGGTATGTGACAGGCTCTGTCTCTGAAAGTAGCTCGGTGAGTGTAAAGGCACCATGTGGAGCACAGACTGGAAAGAGAACCCTGTTTTTGTTTTGTGCTGCTTTTTATTTTCCTTTTTTCCTCTGCTGTTCTTTTATCCTTATAGTGATTACTTAAAAAAAAAAAAATTAACTCTTATGTTGTCCTATGTTGCATAGGCCCTAATACCCAAATTTCAGAATTTCTCCCAATTCTTTTGGTGGCTTTGGGGGCTTGTTTCAGTCCTTCCACTTCCCATCCTCACCATCTGCTTCTCCACCACCTTTCTGCTGGCCTAAGGTTTGAACCAAGGCCCTGCTTTTGCAGAGCACACTGATAGGGCATTTTTCCACCTCAGCTATTGCTGATTTGCTTATTCTATTGAAAAGGGCTCAGAATCTTAGGCAATTCATATGGCTTGGAGTGGAATTGCAGAGTGGAACCTGTTTACTGATGAGAGACAGTCTTATTCAATAGATCCCTAACTGGGGGTCCTTCACGTGTTCTGGAATCTATTAAACAGCTCCTTGGGCTGGGTTTCCCATCTATGTGGGTGCTGAATGGCCAAGGGACAGATGCCAACTGTTTTAACTAGATGACATATGCTATTATCTGTCTTCCCCATCTTCAGCAGGTTTGCCACTCTGGACTGCCATCTCGGGAGACTGCACTGCACTGCCCAGCACCAAGTAATGCAAGATCAGTTACCCTTACTAAGTTCATTTCTATGGGTCAGTTTCAATGGTGTAACTGTCTGATCTGTCCTCTTAACACATAGAACCGCGATTAGGAGAAACAAGACAGGGTGTCTCTAAAGTCAAGTGGGTGAAAGATGGGCTGCTGAAGTGGGTTCTATTTGCCTTCTCTGTCCTTTTTCAGGCCATTAGCTGGTGGTACAGGGCACCTCACACTGCCATCCCTGGCTTCTGCCAACATTCAGGAAGGTGGGCCTCTTTAAATCTGAGTCTATGAATTAAATGCGTTTTCTTAACTCGGACGCTGTTAAGAATCTGTCAGCATTTCCATTAAGAAAAGATTAATGAATAAGATGACAAATTGCTAGCTATACCAATGCTCTTGTGTGTTTTTTTCCCCTGAGGATTATTTTAGGTGAAGATTTCCACTCTTGTGGCATTGGTACACAACTATATGATCCTCCACTCTGCAATAGAATCGTCACTAACCCGATGTGACTACTTTAATTGAAAATAAAAGATTTAGTTTCTCAGTTACACCACATCTGCAACCTTCCTTTATTCCTTTCTCTTTTTCTTTTTGAAACAGGATCTTGCTCTGTCACTCAGGCTGGAGTGCAGTGGTATCATAGCTCACTGCAGCTTCAAACTCCTGGGCTCAGGTGATCCTCTTGCCTCAGCCTCCTGAGTAAATGGGACTACAGGTAATCACCACCACACCTGGTGAATATAAACTTTTTTTTTTTTTTTTTTTTTTTTTTTGAGACAGGGTCTCACTATCAACCAGGCTGGAGTGCAGTGTTGTGATCTCGGCTCACTATAACCTCCGTCTCCCAGGCTCAAGCGATCCTCCCACCTCAGCCGCTCCGGTAGTTGGGACTATGGGCATGCACCACCCTGCCCAGCTAATTTTCTTTTTTTTTTTTTTTGTATTTTGTAGAGATAGGTTTTCACCATGTTTCCCAGGCTGATCTTGAACACCTGAGATCAAGAGATCCACCCATCTTGGCCTCCTAAAGTACTGGGATTATAAGCATGAGCCACCACACCTGGCCAATTTTTTTTTTTTTTTTTTTTTTGTGAGAAGTTTTCAGTATGTTGCCCAGGCTGGTCTCAAATCCCTGGCCTCAAGCAATTCTCTCACCTCAGACTCCCAAACTGTTGGAATTACAGGTGTGAGCCACAGCACCTTGTCACCTGCAACATTTCAAGTGTTCAATAGTCATGTGTGGCTAGTAGCTACAGATAACGGACATTTCTATCACAGTTCTTTTAGACAGTGCTAAGAGTGGCCCAGTAGAATTTAGAAGAAAGAAATGGTCGTCTTTGTCACATGGGCCTTGGTCCTATCTCATTTCTTCTAAGTAGTGAGATGACTTTGGGCAAGCCATTTGACTTCCCTAAGGGCTCAGTTCCTGCATCTGTTAACGGGGTAATTCTACTTGCATAACAGGGTCCTTCTGAGAGCTCTAGCATCAGTGCTCAATTGGCAATAACCTTTGTCCTGCACCTCCTGCCAAACAACCAATTTCTCTTAATCCCTAGATCACCTGTATTACTAGGAGCTCATTCTGAGCTTGAAGGCCTGGCCAGGAGCAGAGGGAATCGCCTTTCCCTCAGTGGTAGAAAGGGGAATTCGTGATATCCTGAGATTCTAAGATGGTGATTCCTGCCCAGGCAGGGAGGGGATAGGCTTTGCTTCTTCTGCACACCTTGCTTTTAGCTCAACTCATTTCTTCTCTGTCATTGCCTGAAATGAGTGTGTTGAAATCAGTAATGTTTGGAGTTTCCAATGAATAATTGTTACATAAATCATTAGTTCTTAAATTTTACTGGACATCAGAATCACCTGGAGGGTTTGTCAAAGCACGGATTTCTGGGCTCCTCCCCCAGAGTTTCAGGGTCCGCAGGTCTGATGTGGGGCCTGCGAATTTGTGTATGCATTCCCAGATGCTGCTGCTGCTGCTGGTGGTCTGTAGTGCACCCGAATCATGGAAGCTGGAGCATTTTTATAAGCAAAGATTAAATTGTCTGTATCCTTGCTTTACACAGAGGATACCCAGCATGTTCTTGAGGGTATGAGAGTTCTTTATAACATTGTTATAATTGTGATTTCATTGTCAAAATAGAATAGATTCACACTGATTGTAGATTATAGATGATCATCTTTTTTCTTTCATTTTTTTTTTCTTTTTACAAACCCTTGTGTCAAGAAGGGCTGACTTACAATAGAGGACAACGAGGGAGCTGCTCCGCTACATCCAGAATTCCCAGCCAGAAGCAGGTGGTCTATCAGTGGTTTACCACCAGGTTCCCCACAAAACTGGCAGTGCATGAATGGCATAGATGACGGTCTCCAAGCCAACTGCAGCATGTAGATTTCAGTGCCTGCTTTTGCATTTGTATGTACAATCACATTATTACCAAGCGATTTCCAAAACTGGCAACATTTAACTTTTGACCTAGTGTTTCTCAAATTGTCTCTTCCCTTTCCGGTGATACCATGGCTGTAGCTGGACCCCTGGGCCTTCCCTATCCCTGTTCCTGTTTTGTTACTCCCAGGCTACTTGATGGGAAAGAGAGACATCTCATTTTCAGGGCATTTTTGGTGGGTGAGCGTCGTAATCTACAGTTTTGCCTGTAGAGGGCAGCAGCACCAAGAACTTCCTGGCTGCATTTTCAGTGTCAAATGGGTATCAGCCTGGTGTCTCTGTTCCTTCCGTCCCTCTTCTCACCTTGCTCTTCTTCCTGGCAGTCACATCTAAAAAAAGATACTTTCAAAGTACCCCCGTTGCCTCGGCAACTGGTGCCCAGGAAGGCGGCCTGGGGTGTAGCAGCGGTGTTGCTGGATGCCCACCTGCTTTCAGTGTGGCTGGGAGGGGACTGCCCCCACCCCACAGCCTGGCCACCTGGCAATGCCCAGTGACTCTGGGAGGTGGCTGTCTGGGAAGCCTGTGCTCGCTGCCGACTTCTGGGGCTTTGCTCGCACATACCCTCTTTTGCTTTCTTGTCCCCAAAATGCCTCTTCCCAGAAAGAATGAGTCAGTCTCTCGCCGTTAGATTAGTTCCTGCCAAACTACGGCAGATGTCAAAGCAGCTGATAGGAAGATTATGATTCTCCCTCTCCCAACCCCAACAGGGAAAGCGGAGTAAAGAACCCGAGGGAGAAGTTTGTTGGGCAAAGTTCCGATGAGGATGGAAGATGGTTCTATATTTTGGCAGCTCGGTAACCATATTCCCATCCCCTCTGCCCCATTCAGCATGGAGACGCAGGAAGGAGTCCCACTTAACTTCCTGTCTGAACAGCCCAGGATCTTTGGATTTAATGTTGCCTTAAAACAAGAACAGTTTCCTTTCTTTCAATAGATACCCCTTGGCTTGGCCGACATGCTTGTGGAAGTAATGGATTTTTGGAAGAGGATTTTTCCTGGTCTAATGCTGTCTTTCCTACATGAACTCATACTCTCACTTGCGCACACATGTTTCAACTTATCTTCTGTCAGACAGCACCTGCTCTGTCACCAGTGAGGGATAACTGCTAACAATTTCTTCTCCTGAGGCTCACAGGGAGGGGAGTTCTCTCTGAACCTCCTGGTTGAGGAGCCACTCTGCAGTGGTCCCAGGAGTTCGTCTGGTGTGGAACCCTCCTAGTGTAACCATACACTTGTCCTGGAGTAAACCCTTTCTCCTTAAGGACTTGACACAAAATCTTAGATCCAAGACCCCAGACAAAACAGCTCAGTTCAGAGAAGACTGAAGTCATCAGGATGCTAAAGTGGGCTCAGGAAGTCCTGCAGCCAGCTGGGTATCCTTTGTGGGGAAGAAGTCAGTCAGCAGTGGCCCCAGAAAAAAACCAGATCAAATCCAGGGGGTCAGGGCAGAAGTGGCCTGGCCTTGTGTTGTGCCAAACTCCTATTCACCTCAGTAGGGAAGGCACTAGGTTCAGGAGGCTGAAGAGACCCAGAGCCAGCAAAGGAGACATTGGTGGGTTTTTTCTTGTTTTTTAATTTTTAAATTTTTTAAATTTTTTAGTTTTTCAGATGGAGTCTTTCTCTGTCACCTAGGCTGGAGTGCAGTGGCGTGGTCTCGGCTCACTGCAACCCCCACCTCCCAGGTTCAAGCAATTCTCCTGCCTCAGTCTCCCAAGTAGCTGAGATTACAGGCATGTGCCACCATTCCCAGCTAATTTTTGTATTTTTAGTAGAAACGGGGTTTCACCATGTTGGTCAGCTGGTCTTGAAATCCTGACCTCAGGTGATCCTCCCACCTTGGCCTCTCAAAGTATTGGGATTGCAGGTATGAGCCACCACGCCTGGTCGATATGGGGTTTTATTAGGGGCTCACATACAGGGGAGAGAGTCCAGTAGTGGTGGGCTAGACAAGTTATCCACCTTACAAACAGTCCAGTGGCAGCAAGCTGGGCAGGAAAACCGTAATTGCTTGCAAACAGTGTGCAGTTTAAATAGCATTTTCACCTAACACCCTCCCCTTAATGACCTCCACTTACCAACCTTTGTTTAGCCCAAAACTCAGGGCCTCAATCCCTTGGATGGCCCGCTTTCCATGGGATGGGCCGGGGGCTCAGATATTCATCATTGATAAGATATGAATCTCCAGGTTGGCCATGCCAGATTCCTTAGCTTGGAACACACATTCAGATGTGTCTGCCATAGAGGGTCATTCTCAGGGTCTGCTTATGTTATTGCTATCAGGTGTGTTTACCCTACATGCAGCATGTATCAGGCAGCCTGTATCAGCCACAAGTATCCAGGTGGGAGAGCAACTGGTGCGGGTGCTGTGGCAGCAGGCAGGAGGGAGGGAGGCTGACTGGTGTTGGAATGCCCGTGCCTCTCTGTTAACTGACTTTTCCCTCCTCGGTTCTACTTCTCTGGTCTCCTCTCACCCCAGGCATCCCCTACGTCTTTTTCCCATCAGAACTTTCCTCCTTTCACACTGAGGTGCAAATGGTTAATAACAGCTGAGAGTGACAGTTCCTGAGAGATTTCTCTGGACTACAGTTTTAAGATAATTGTTTATAATAGAAAATGCCAATCGTGTAGAAACAGAAGAGTATAATCGACTCCTGAGTATCCATCATCCAGCCTCAACAATTAACTCATAGCCCACCTGGTTTCTTCTATACCCCTAGATTACTTGGAAGCAAATCCAAGCCATTTCTTTTTATGTGCAGAAGGCTCCTTTAAGCCCCAATCTGACCATGCCACATGCTGGTGAATGACATTTGGTGGCAGGATAGGGTCCATGCTACTCCCTGGATTAGAACAGGTCGTCTGCAATCTGGTGCTGACATCTCTCCACTTCCCAGGAGGCCCTACCTTTTTAGCTATGCTCAATGTCGTTTCCCCAAACATCACATTTTAAAAATCCACCACTTAGAACTCCTGACCTCAGGTAATCCACCTGTCTCAGCCTCCCAAAGTGCTGGGATTACAGGTGTGAGCCACTGTGCTTGGCCTGTTCTGGCTATTAGTTTCAATGGCAAAAAAACAGCGATTACTTTTGCACCAAGCTAACACTATTTGTCTTCCTCTGTGGACAGTGAAGTGGTTGAGAACAGGGACTGGGACTTATGTTACCTGATACCACAGTGCTACAACCTGTATCTGGCACATTGCAGGTATTGAATCCCTGTTGTTGAATGCATGAATGAACACAGGGCATTCTACACAATCACTTGGAGAAACTCGACATGAACTCCTCCTTGTACCAGTTACAATTTCCAGAGAGATCAGGGTGTTATAAGCGGGATTCTTAATATTTTCCATCCAACACTGCTATGGGTTATGGACCACTCCTTGAATGGAGGGCTGTCTATGGCTCTCACATGGGAGAGCACACTGCAGGGGTTGGAGAGGGCAACTGGAGGCGGTGGAGGCTGGGTTTCACACAAGTAGTTTGAAAAAGCTTCCTGTTGTTCCGGTGCCCTTCAGGTACAGCCTGTTGGCTGAGAATCATTGAGCTGGAGAGATAAGGTGCTAAGGCAAAATTCTAGGCAACAGCCTGGAGATGGACAGGGAATTTAAGGATGCTGGGCACAGACAGGGTCTTCCTCCCATCTCTCAGGCTCTTTTGAAGACCATCCCTGAATTAGACCAATGAGAATGAATGGCGCTATTTTCTTCACAAAAAACATGTTTTTTCTTCCGCCGTGAACTCTAGTGGAACTGATACTGAGATTGATTACACATTTGAGTGAGCTCCTGGGAAGAAACAGGGAAGTTAGAATGTTTACAACTTTGCCTGCCCTGATTCATTTCAAGGACATGGGTCATTAGCATCTGCCAGCAGACAGAGATAGATGCATAAATTCCGACCATTTTGTGATCAAATGTGGGCATAACGTTTTTTGGTCCTTGAGGTGATTGTTATTGTTTGCTGGAAATTCCATTATTAAATCCCAGCAGCAAAAACCTTTCTCTTCTTTTTTCATAGTTCTCACTAATTAGAACCTGCTATTAGTCATGGTCTGGCTAGAACTTAACTATTGACCTAACCTAAGCCTTTTAAACAAGATTTTTATTACAGCTCTTCAGATACTCTGGCTTGTGAGTGGCAAATCCTCAACCCTGACACCCGTGTGCATCATGGCTCGCTGTGAAAACACCCTCGTTAATATGTAAAACACCTCCGATACATTTTGATGATTGCAGCAAAGAGCATTCACAAAATGAAACAGACCCTAATATCCAGTTCTACTGCTTCATAGTGTGACCTCAGAAAAGTAAAATGGCCTATTTAGTCCTCATTATCCTCACTGACAGGAGAGACTAGAACATGGCAGTTAGGTTTTCCTTTGCATGGCAATGTGACAGGCTGGTAGAGTTGCTTGGAATGTTCTGAGAAAGGATAGTGGGAAATGGTGCTGTGTTTTATTGCTGATGGGATCCCATGGGTGAGGGATCATGAGTGGCAAGATTTACCAACTGTTTGCCCACTCCAGGTTTGCAATATCTTAGGCCTGTCCCTGTAGAGAGATATAGAATGTGGTTAATGTTCTAGTTGGCCCTAAAGGCAAAATTGACCAGGCAGTAGTTCAGTATTTCAGTATGTTATTTGTGGGTATAGATCACCAAAGCCTCCAAAAGATGTGGGAATTCTGGGGTCTTTGGTGCACTTCAGAACTTGTAATGTCCTGGATGACCCTGCCACTTAGACTGAAATAAAGTCCTTCTTGGTGTGTGCTTATTAACCAGGCTAGGTTATTAGATCCCCAGGTCACCTGGTATATTGCTGGATTAGGGTAGGTGGGGGGACCAAGACCAGTGGCATCCCAGGAAGCAATGGGATTTCTGATGGGTGTAGTATTAGAGTACTAAGATAATTAGGGTATCTAATCTTTAACTTAGAAAGTATTCAGATAACCCAATGAATAACCCATGTTAGAGGTTTTCTGAATCTTAGGTTACATAACTGTTCAAAGTCACATGAGGTGGGGAGGAGGGAGCTAACATATTTTAAGAGCCTATTATAAGCCAGCACTTTATGGAGCTGTAACTCAATCTTTCCAACAGCCCTTTGGGGTAGTAATATAGTAATAGTATTACATAGGCAAGAAACTGGTGATTCAGAGTCATGGAATAACTTTCACATTGTTGCATAAGGAGAGACACAGAAAGTCAGTCTTCCCAACAGGCTGGACTCTGATCATAGTACACTTTGTATCAAGACTTCTGTATGTTTCATAACTTCCCAATGCATGAGGACCCCAGTAACTTGATACTTCTGACAACCAGGAAGTGGTATTAAAAAATACCCATTCATGATAAAGACGTTTGTAAGCCAACTGTCAGTATAAATAATTGCTATGGGAATTTCAAAGATATTAAAATTGGAAAGGGATTTTAAGCCATTAAGAAGTATTTTTTTATATTCAAGTGATAAGCTAATCAAAACTTCTTTATTAACATCAGGTTTCCCAAGTACTTCTGTAGGTCATTTATTGCTCACTAACTTCAAGAAATAGTTAAAAGCCAAAAATAAGAGTTATGCTTTCTTTTAAAAGGCTAAGGACTATACAAGAGGTTAGTTTGGCTACCTAGACAAAGTAAAAAGGAAGAGTAGACTTGGTGCTTCCAAGTGAGTTGAGGATGATAGAAAACAATTAGACCTGCTCAATTTGCATTTCAAGTCTGTCTCTGTCCAGAGAAGGATTTGTGTCCTGAAGAAGATAAAACCAACATCAGTAACAGGGAACAAAGCCATTTGGGAAATAAGATGATAAAGCTATATGGAAGCAACTTAAGTGGTTGTAAGTCTCAAGACCGTAGGCAATGACCCGGAAGGGTAGTGAGACGAGAACTTTGTGTGTGAGAGCTCCAAACACCTACGTGTTAACCCTCAGTGTACAGAGGAAAACAGAGACGAGCAAAACAACTGCAGTCTTCAAGATGGAGAAAGAGATTTCACGTGTATACTGAAGACCAGCTGGCTTGATGTTGGTTGAGGCCAAAATCTAGAGAATGTTATTAAAATGGGCTTTTTTTTTTTTTTTAAAACTATTACACTTTAAGTTCTAGGGTGCATGTGCAGAATGTGCAGGTTTGTTGCATAGGTATATATGTGCCTTGGTTTGATCCACCCATCAACCCAACATCTACATTAGGTATTTGTCCAATACTATCCCTCCCTCAGCCCCGTGACAGGCCCCAGTGTGCAATGTTCCCCTCCCTGTGTCCATGTGTTCTCATTGTTCAACTCCCATTTGTGAGAACATGTGGTGCTTTGTTTTCTGTTCCTGTGACAGTTTGCTGAGAATGATGGTTTCCGACTTAATTCATGTCCCTGCAAAGGACATGAACTCATCCTTTTTTATGGCTGCATAGTATTCCATGGTATATACGTGCTACGTTTTCTTAATCCAGTCTATCATTGATGGATATTTGGGTTGGGTCCAAGTCTTTTCTATTGTAAACAGTGCCACAATAAACGTGTGTGTGTCTTTATAGTAGAATGATTTATAATCCTTTGGGCATATATCCAGTAATGGGATTGCTGGGTCAAATGGTATTTCTGGTTCTAGATCCTTGAGGAATAGCCATACTGTCTTCCACAATGGCTGAACTAGTTTACACTCCCACCAACAGTGTAAAAGTGTTCCTATTTCCCCACATCCTCTCCAGTATGTGTTGTTTCTTGACTTTTTAACGATTGCCATTCTAACTGATGTGAGATGGTATCTCACTGTGGTTTTGATTTGCATTTCTCTGATGGCTAGTGATGACAAGCTTTTTTTCATATGTTTGTTGGCTGCATAAATGTCTTCTTTTGAGAAGTGTCTGTTCATATCCTTCACCCACTTTTTGATGGGGTTTTTTCCTTGTAAATTTAAGTTCTTTGAAGATTCTGAATCTTAGCTCTTTGTCAGATGGATAGATTGCAAAAATTTTCTCCCATTCTGTAGGTTGCCTGTTCACTCTGATGGTAGTTTCTTTTGCTGTGCAGAAGCTCTTTAGTTTAATTAGATCTCATTTGTCAATTTTGGCTTTTGCTGCCATTGCTTTTGGTGTTTTAGTCATGAAATCTTTGCCCATGCTTGTGTCCTGAATGGTATTGCCTAGGTTTTCTTCTAGGATTTTTATGGTTTTAGGTCTTATGTTTAAGTCTTTAATCCATCTTGAATTGATTTTTGTATAAGGAAGGGATCCAGTTTCAGCTTTCTGCTTATGGCTAGCCAGTTTTCCCAATACCACTTATTAAATAGGGAATCCTTTTCCCATTTCTTGTTTTTGTCAGGTTTGTCAAAGGTCAGATGGTTGCAGATGTGTGGCGTTATTTCTGAGGCCTCTGTTCTGTTCCATTTGTCTATATATCTATTTTGGTACCAGTACCATACTGTTTTGGTTACTGTAGCCTTCTAGTTTAGTTTGAAGTCAGGTAACATAATGCCTCCAGCTTTGTTCTTTTTGCTTAGGATTTTCTTGGCTCTGCGGGCTCTTTTTTGGTTCCATATGAAGTTTAAAGTACTTTTTTCCAATTCTGTGAAGAAAGTCAATGGTAGCTGGATGGGGATAGCATTGAATCTATAAATTACTTTGGGCAGTATGGCCATTTTCATGATATTGATTCTTCCAATCCGTGAGCATGGAATGTTCTTCCATTTGTTTGTGTCCTCTCTTATTTCCTTGAGCAGTGGTTTGTAGTTCTACTTGAAGTCCTTCATGTCCCTTGTAAGTTATATTCCTAGGTATTTTATTCTCTTTGTAGCAGTTGTGAATGGGAGTTCACTCATGATTTGGTTCTGTTATTGGTATATACGAACACTTGTGATTATTGCACATTGATTTTGTATCCTGAGACTTTGCTGAAGTTGTTTATCAGCTTAAGGAGATTTTGGGCTGAGATAATGGGGTTTTCTAAATATACAATAATGTCATTGCAAACGAGACAATTTGACTTCCTCTTTTCCTAGTTGAATACCTTTATTTTTTTCTCTTGCCTGATTGCCCTAGCCAGAACTTCCAATATTATGTTGAATAGAAGTGGTGAGAGAGGGCATCCTTGTCTTATGCCAGTTTTCAAAGGGAATGCTTCCAGTTTTTGCCCAATTAGTATGATATTGGCTATGGGTTTCTCATAAATATCTCTTAAGATGTGTTCCATCAATGCCTAGTTTGAGAGTTTTTAGCATGAAGGGCTGTTGAATTTTGTCGATGGCCTTTTCTGCGTCTATTGAGATAATCATGTGTTTTTTATCATTGGGTCTGTTTGTGATGGATTACATTTATTGATTTGTGTGTTGAACCAATCTTGTATCCCAGGTATGAAGTCAACTTGATCATAGTGGATAAGGTTTTTGGTGTGCTGCTGGATTTGTTTTGCCAGTATGTTTTTTTTTTTGAGGATTTTTGCATCAATGTTCATCAGGGATATTGGCCTGAAAATTTTTTTTTTGGTTGTGTCTCTGCTAGGTTTTGGTATCAGGATGATGCTGGCCTGATAAAATGAGTTAGGGCAGATTCTCTCTTTTTCTATTGTTTGGGATAGTTTCAGAAGGAATGGTACCAGCTCTTCTTTGTACCTCTGGTAGAATTCAGCTCTGAATCCATCTGGTCCTGGACTTTTTTTGGTTGGTAGGCTATTACTGCCTTAATTTCAGAACTTGTTATTGGTCTATTCAAGGATTTAACTTCCTTTTGATTTAGACTTGGGAGGGTGTACGTGTCCAGGAACTTATCAATTTCTTCTAGATTTTCTAGTTTATTTGCATAGAGGTGTTTATAGTATTCTGATGATAGTTTGTATTTCTGTGGGACCAGTGGTGATCTCACCTTTATAATTTTTTATTGCATCTATTTGATTATTCTCTCTTTTCTTTGTCTGGCTAGTGATCTATTTAGTCTGTTGATGTTTTCAAAAACCAGCTGCTGGATTCATTGATTTTTTTCTTTTTTTAAAGCATTTTTCATGTCTCTATCTCCTTTAGTTTTTTCTCTGATCTTAGTTATTTCTTTTGCAAGAGTTTCAATTTGTTTGCTCTTGCTTCTCTGGTTCTTTTAATTTTGATGGTAGGGTGTTGATTTTAGATTTTTCCTGCTTTCTCTTGTGGGCATTTAGTGCCATAAATTTCCCTCAACACACTGCTTTAAATGTGTCCTAGAGATTCTGGTACATTGTGTCTTTGTTCTCATTGGTTTCAAAGAATATTTTTTGTCTGCCTTCATTTTGTTATTTACCCAGTAGTCATTCAGGAGCAAGTTGTTTGGTTTCCATGTAGTTGTGTAGTTTTGAGTGAGTTTCTTAGTCCTGAGTTCTAATTTGATTGTGCTGTGGTCTGAGAGACTGTTTGTTGAGATTTCCATTCTTTTGCATTTGCTGAGGAGTGCTTTACTTCCAATTATGTGGTCAATTTTAGAATAAGTGTAATGTGGCGCTGAGAAGAATGTATATTCTGTTGATTTGAGGTGGAGAGTTCTGTAGATGTTTATTATGTCCGCTTGATCCAGAGTTCAAGTCCTGGATATCCTTGTTAATTTTCTGTCTCATTGATCTGTCTAATATTGACTCCCACTATTATTTTGTGGGAGTGTAAGTCTCTTTGTAGGTCTCTAAGAACTTGCTTTATGAGCCTGGGTGCTCCTTATTGGGTGCATATATATTTAGGATAGGTAGCTCTTCTTGTTGCATTGATCCCTTTACCATTATGTAATTCCCTTCTTTGTCTCTTTTGTTCTTTGTTGGTTTGAAGTCTGTTTTATCAGAGACTAGGATTGCAACCCCTGTTCTTTTTTTACTTTCCATTCTCTTGATAAGTATTCCTCCATCCCTTTATTTTGAGCCTACGTTTGTCTTTATATGTGTGATGGGTCTCCTGAATGCAGCACACTGATGGGTCTTGACCCTTTATCCACTTGCCAGTCTGTGTCTTTTAACTGGGGCATTTATCAGGTTTACATTTAAGGTTAATATTGTTATGTGTGAATTTGATTCTGCTATTATGATGCTAGCTGGTTATTTTGCCTGTTAGTTGATGCAGTTTCTTTACAGTGTTGATCATCTTTACAATTTGGTATGTTTTTGCAGTGGCTGGTTCCAGTTGTTCCTTTCCATTTTTAGTGCTTCCTTCAGGATCTCTGGTAAGGCAGGCCTGGTGATGACAAAATCTCTCAGCATATGCTTGTCTGTAAAGGATTTTATTTCTCATTTGCTTATGAAACTTAGTTTGCCTGGATATGAAATTCTGGGTTGAAAATTCTTTTCTTTAAGAATGTTGAATATTAGCCCCCACTCTCTTCTGGCTTATAGGGTTTCTGCAGAGAGATCCACTGTTAGTCTGACTGGCCTCCATTTGTGGGTAACCCGACCTTTCTGGCTGCCCTCAACATTTTTTCCTTCATTTTAACCTTGGTGAATCTGATGATTATGTATCTTGGAGTTGTTCTTCTCGAGGAGTATCTTATTTCCTGAATTTGAATGTTGGCCTGTCTTGCTAGGTTGGGGAAGTTCTCTTGGATAATATCCTGAAGAGTGTTTTCCAACTTGGTTCCATTCTCTCCATCACTTTCAGGTACACCAATCAGAGGTAGATTTGATCTTTTCACATAGTCCCATATTTCTTGGAGGCTTTGTTTCTTTTCTCACTTTTTTTCTCCAATCTTGTCTTCTCACTTTATTTCATTGAGTTGATCTTCAGTGTCTGGTATCCATTCTTCCACTTGATCGATTTGGCTATTGTTACTAGTGTATGCTTCATGAAATTCTCATGCTGCGTTTTTTAGCTCCATCAGGTCATTTATGTTCTTCTCTAAACTGGTTATTCTAGTTAGCAATTCCTCTAACCTTTTATCAAGGCTTTTGGCTTCCTTGCATTGGGTTAGAATATGCTCCTTTAGCTCAGAGGAGTTTGTCATTACCCACCTTCTGAAGCTTACTTCTGTCAATTCATCTAACTAATTCTCCTTCTAGTTTTGTTCCCTTGCTGGTGAGGAGTTGTGATCCTTTGGAGGAGAATATGCATTCAGGTTTTTGGAATTTTCAACCTTTTTGCACTGGTTTCTCCCCATCTTTGTGGATTTATCTACCTTTAGTCTTTGTAGTTGGTGACCTTCAGATGGGGTTCTGAGTGGATGTCTTTTTTGTTGATGTTGATACTATTCCCCTCTGTTGGTTAGTTTTCTTCCTAACAGTCAGACCACTCTGCTGCAGGTCTGCTGGAGTTTGCTGGAGGTCCACCCCAGACCCTGTTTGCCTGGGTATCACCAGCAGAGGCTGCAGAACAGCAAAGATTGCTGCCTGTTCCTTCCTCTGGAAGCTTCATCCCAGAGGGGCACCTGCCAGATGCCAGCCAGAGTTCTCCTGTATGAGGTGTCTGTCAGCCTCTACTGGGAAGTGTCTCCCACTCAGGATACATGGGGGTCAGGGACCCATTTCAGGAGGCATTTTTTCCTTTATCAGAGCTCAAATGCTGTGCTGGGAAGTCTCCTGCTCTCTTCAGAGCTGCCAGGCAGGGAGGTTTAAGTCTGCTGAAGCCGTGCTTATAACAGCCCCTTTCCCCAGGTGCTCTGTCTCAGAGAGGTGGGGGTTTTATCTGTAAATCCCTGACTGGGGCTGCTGCCTTTTTTCAGAGAGGCCCTGCCCAGGGAGGAGGGAGTCTAGAGAGGCAGTCTGGCCACATGGGCCTTGCTGAACTGTGGTAGGCTCCACCCAATTCGAACTTCTCTGTGGCTTTGTTTCCACTGCGAGGGTAAAACCGCCTACTCAAGCCTCAGCAATGGTGGATGCCCCTCCTCCCACCAAGCTTGAGTGTTCCAGGTCAAGCTCAGACTGTTGTGTTGGCCATGAGAATTTCAGGCCAGTGGATCTTAGCTTGCTGGGCTCTGTGGGGGTGGGACCTGCTGAGCCAGACCACTTGGCTCCCTGGCCTCAGCCCCCTTTCCAGTGGAGGGAATGGTTCTGTCTCACTGGTGTTCCTGGTGCCACTGGGGTATGATAAAAAAAACTTCTGCAGCTAGCTTGTTGTCTGCTCAAATGGACGCCCAGTTTTGTGCTGTAAACGCAGGGCCCTGGTGGTGTAGACACTTGTGGGAATCTCCTGGTCTGCGGTTTGCGACAACTGTGGGAAAAGTGCAGTATCTGGGCCGGAGTGCGTGGTACAGTCCCTAATGGCTTCCCTTGGCTAGGAGAGGGAGTTCCCTGACCCCTTGTGCTTCCCAGGTGAGGCAATGCCCTACCCTGCTTCAGCTAGCCCTCCTTGGGCTATACCCACTGTCCAACCAATCCCAGTGTGATGAACTGGGCATTTCAGTTGGAAATGCAGAAATCATCTGCCTTCTGTGTCAATCGTGCTGGGAGCTGCAGACCAGAGCTGTTCCTTTTCCAAAACAGGCTCTTAATCATCAGAAGAAGATGTGTTGATCACCCCAGCAGGTTTTGGGTTTTCCAAGAACACAGGCCAGAATTATCTCATACTCTTTTCTAGTATATTATACTTTGGTAATTATGTCTGGATTTTAGTAGAGTCTTAAAATAGCAAACACTTTAAAAATTATTATGGGCCAGATTTTATCCAAGCACCTTATATTATCTCATTTAATCATGTCCATTATCCACATTTGAGGTAGATACTATTATTATCTTCATTTCATAGATGAGGAAATTAAGGCCCTGATATTAAGACATCATATGTAAGGTCCATGTGTCATGTCCTGAGGTAATTCAGTATGAAGGGCCCATGTGTCATGTCCCGGGGTCGACTCTCTAAACGATAGTAATGGTATTGTGACTCAGCATCAGTTATTGTATCCTGCCCGAGATGGTAAAGCTGCTTGTTAGTTGGGTGACTTTTCAAAGCTTGGGAAAATGTTATAGAAATATAGAGATAGTGAGGTAAATCAAATTTTGTAGTATTATACTTTGGTGTGGTTTAGGAATATGTTTTATGATCATTTGGATATTTTATGTATATTTTAAGGTGTCAAGGAATCCAGCATATTGGATAATCTGATTGCAATTTGAAATATGTAATTTTTATAAGACTCACAATACTAATTTTAAAGATGTCATAGACTTTTATTAGGTTTGTAAATGGTATTGAAATGTTTATTGTAAACCAGTTTACTACATTTTGTTTCATTTATTACATTAATGGCTTAGAAATTGATTAAGTGCATAGAAAATTTTGTTTTCTAGGTTTCTGTAAGGCGCTTGGAGTGCTTGAGAAAATCAGGTATGTTAAATGTGTAAAAATTTAAAATGCTTGAGGGAATTTAATTGACTAAATTTATAAATTGGATTAAATATTTAAAATTTAATCTTTTAAACTTAGTTAACTGAGATAATCAAAGAAAAAGACACCATGAATTCTAATTTATTTATTTTGAAAGATGGAGTCTCACTCTGTTGCCCAGGCTGGAGTGCAGTGGGGCAATCTCGGCTCACTGCAACTGCCTCCAGGTTCAAACGATTCTCCTGCCTCAGCCTCCAGTAGCTGGGACTACAGGTGCTCACCATGACACCTGGCTAGTTTTTGAATTTTTAGTAGAGATGGAGTTTCACCGTGTTGGCCAGGCTGGTCTCCAACTCCTAAACTCAAGTAATCTCCCCGCCTTGGCCTCCCAAAGTGCTGGGATTACAGGCATGAGCCACCACGCCCGGCCTGAATTCTTATTTTCATATAAAATATTAGATTTATAACAAGACTTTTAAGTTGCACCTAAAGGCTTAGGCAACACTAGTCCTTTGAATTTACACTTTCAATATATTTAACTGATTAAAACTCAATTTCTTTGGAGTAGTCCCTTGAGTGCACAGTGTTCCCACAGATATTTAAAAGCTCAAATGATATTAGTAAGCACTCAATAAGTGGTAGTTACAGATGGTCCCTCACTCTTGATGATTCATTTATCTTAATGATTTTTGACTTTACAATGGTTCAGAAGCAACGCACGTTCAGTAGAACGTCAATAAATTATATGAGATCTTCCACACTTTAGTATAACATAGGCTTTGTGTTAGATGATTTTGTTCAACGGTAGGCTTAATGTAGGTGTTCTGAGCAACTTTCATGTAGACGAGGCTAAACTGTGATGTTCAGCAGGTTAAGTGTGTTAAATGCATTTTTGACTTAACAATATTTTAACTTATGATAGGCTCATCAGGACATACCTCATCATAAATTGAGGAGCATCTATATAATTAACAGTAACTCTTGCTTTCCCTGTTGTCCCCTCGAATCCCTGAAATAAAACTTCCATGACCATGTATGTATTTCTTGTGACCCTGAGGGTCCTGATTAGTCACAGGTAAGAATTACTCCAAACAACAAAACAATACTTCTTTGAGTCAATAATTTTATTTCTATTATTTTTCACACTGAGGAGACTTAGTTATATAAAGTGATATTCTATGAATTGATTATCAGTAGTAGAAGCACAAAGGTGTGGACAGTGAAACAACAAAAGAAACACCCTTTATCAGAATGAAGTCCATGTGAGACAGAAGTACATACTCCAAACAGCCTATGTACAAATAAATAGCTTCCTGTCTATGTACAAACACATTCACAGAGAATAAACTGACATAGTATCGCCATGTATCTCATCATCCAGTGAAAATTGCTCATAATAAACATAACACATATAAAATGACAAGTAATTTGGAAGTGCATCCACTGGATTTTTGTAGGGGTGAGGATAGGGGTTACAATGCTCCTTTAAAATGGAGGTGAACAAAGGAAGCATGAGACCACATCTATCCTAAAAAAGATCCTTTACAAAAATGGCATTCTGATATTTTTAACATAACCTGTCTAAAAGACAGTTTATATGTTATAGAGCAAATGTCTATGTTGGTGTCAACGTTGACAACATTTTCTTTGTTTTAACCATATCTGAAGAACAAAAGTGTAATTTCTCTTTTAGTGCTAGCAGCAACTTCACTGAACCAAGAAGGTAGCTTTTGCTATTCTTAGTTTTGATGGCTTTTTGAGTCTGGATTGCTTGAAGGTGGAAGGTGTTGCTTCCGGAGTCTTTTGACTTGAGCAGAAGAAATATCAAGGCTAGATGCAGGGCATATATGTGTACTTTGTGTTCAGGGTTCAATAGCACGATTTGGTAACAGAGGATCCCTCTTCCGAATAGTCTCAGCCCTTTAGAGAAACTCTTCAGACCACAAAACTGCCTCTAACAGAGGACTATCACTGGCCCTTGGTTCAGATACCCTTTGCTTAGGACAATTTGGCCATTTAACATAAAGTTGATGGGGTTGTCCAATTTAGTACCCATGTTTACTCTATATAGATAATTTAGGTATCCAGTTCTGGTGGATATTTCTAGACTATTAAGTGCTTTTTAGTAATTATTTTACTTTTACTCAAATTATATAAAAGGGCTGGGTATGGTGGCTCATGCCTTTAATCCCAGCACTTTGGGAAGCAAAAGCAGGAGGATCTCTTGAGCCCAGGAGTTTGAGACCAGCCTTTGTAACACAGTGAGACCCTATCTCTTAACAACAACAACAATTAGCCAGGCATGGTGGCATGTGCCTGAGGTCCCAGCTACTCAGGAGGCTGAGGTGGGAGGATCGCTTGAGTTCAGGTGTTTGAGGCGACACTGAGCTATGATTGCACCACTGCACTCTAGCCTGGGTGACACAGTGAGACCCTGTCTGTTAAAATTATATAAAAATTTGTGATGAAGTAAAACATTAAAGTTTTTAGTTGTGGGGACATCTTTATGTATGTGTGTGTGAACTGTACCATACTAGGTTAGAACTTGTGTATTTTAGCAGAGAGGAGGAAAATAACCACCAAAGCATTATGAAGTCTGCTGTCCTACGTGTCCTCTGAAGGAAGGTTAATAATTTAGGCATAAGGAATTATTGAAAAATTGTATGTCTCTATTTGCCATTTTTATAAGGGAACTTCTTACACCCATCCTATATTTATATAAAAGCTCAAACACATCCTACATTTCCCAGGTATATGTTTGCTAATTATCTATTTCATTCTCCATATGGGTGAACTTTGCTTTACATAACAAAATGGATTCCTGAAAAAAATCTACAATTTTAAAATAATTTCCATGTAGTATTAGAACTTGCTAAATAAACTGTAATAAGCTGTTTTGAAAACGAAGAATGCTTTTGTGAAATGAATAATTTCTTTGATTTTCAAACAGTTTTATTAAAGCACACATCTAAAATTTATAAGTAGATTAGGATTGCCTAGAACCAATAATTGTAGTTAATAAAAATAGAACAGATAAACTCCAATTTACAATAAACAATACAAAACAGGAATGACTCATGGACTGCTTATTGATTGACTATATTCAGAAGCCCTGAATATATGTATTATTGGTATTTTATGGCTTTAATTAAGACAATTGTCTCTTATGAAGTACTATAAAGTGCAATATTAAAAAATTAAAAAACCCAAAAGGCATCCATTGTCCTTCAGTTTTATTCTGATGAGAAGAATTGGGGATCTGTTTAATTAAATGGCAAGAAGTTACCTACCCTTAATTCATGCATGTAATTTCATCCTTAATTTTATTCAAAGTTTCAGACTTTTTTTACTTTTTTTTATGACATGATTTAAAAAATTCGTATTTTCTTTTGGTTAGCTGAGTATTTTGGAGGCCTGTTAGTCTCCAAGGCCTTAGTTACTTACGGATCCATTATGAAGGAATATGCAACCCAATATGTAAGAATGTAGAAACAAATTCCCATCCTTTTGGTGAACCCTAGTCCATGAGATCAATCAGCAGCTTTACAAGTTCTATCCAACCTACCACACAAAAGGATGTAAACACACTGTAGTACTGGTTAATAAGTGGAGATCCAACCATTTACCCCAGTTTCATTTTTAAAATAAAAACATTGATTCCTCTTGATAAATTAGTGAGTGTAAGTGCAGGCCCAGAGCTTTGGAGTAATCTAAAGTGGTGCCTTCCTGATTGTGAGTTCTTTGTGAGTCTGAGATTATGACCTAATGACCTTAGAAACAGTTTGTGACCTTGACTTCACCAGGGCTTCATGGTCATGCTGCACCCAGTATAGTTCAACACTGTTCAGACAGTGATTATGATTAGTCATAAGAACTATGACTAATCATTTAAGAACAATATAAAGAATTTAAAAAGGCTTAGTAGAGAGAAGCTATAAAAATTAAGAGGGTTAAAGACTCAAAAATCTAAAGACAATTTTAATGAAAATAGGTAAAGAGTCACATAGTGGTGACTTCTAACTATGGGGCAAAGAGTGAAGAGTGCCCAGATGCAGTTACTTTCTGCCAACAAAAAAACAGGTTCATTAAGGGGGGGGGTTTGGGTTAACTTGGAGGGAGGCTTTTTCTGATGCTGATGGTTGTTAAACATTGAGCTGGGTCACACCAGCATCTATGCTGGGATCTCCCCCGTAAGAGGATTATCCTTTGGATTAGCGTGATAGACTAGACAAACCCTCTTAATGGAATTACATCTTTGGTGGGAGCCTATGCAAGCTCCATGGCATTCTTTCAGACTTAGATATTTGTCTGGTTTTAAAAATTTTATTAGGTTTTCCAGCCTGTCAATGAATGATCTAGTAGAAGTGCTTTGGCTTAGATAATATGGTGCCCTACACAGTCCCTCACTATTTGTACACTAATTTGAAAAGAGTTGCCTATCCCGTCGTAATTGCAAGGTCATTTTTGCCTCTCAAATGCTGCCTGACTTGTGGATTTGCTTGTCCTTTGTAGCTGTTTCTTACTCTTTCTTAAGAAATCTGTCCCTAACCACATTAAGGACCTCCATGGAGTTTGGGTGGTTCTGAGCAAGGCTGGTGTCCCACGTGTGAGGAAGGCATGCAAAATGCCAGTGTGTACATTAGCTGGGGGGAGGAGTCAGTGTGGAAAACAGAGTCCTTCTAGAGCAAACATGAGTGTGCCTGTGATTTCTACAGATGCCTACAAGCTCCTGGTGATTACCTGCCACAAGCTGTGCAGGTCCAAAGCTCCCAGTGAAAAAGGAGTATTGCCGTGGTGTAATAAGAAGTAATAGAGTTGAGCTGGCTGTGTAGTAGTTCCCTTATTGCTTTTCTTGTTTGCTATATATTTAAAAAATATGAAGCTGCGAGATTAAAAATGAAACACAAAGATAGAAGCAGAGGCAGAGTCAGGGAGCCAACTGTAAATAGATGGTGGAATAGGGCAGGGTTACTTTTCTTTCCCAAGGTCTTCCTGAGACGGTTTATTTTTTATTTTTTTTAAAAAATCTAAAACCGTAATATGGGCTCTTGTAATTGGCTAAACATAGCCTGATATTTGTAACCATTTCAAACTACATAGGGATATATTGCAATGTGATACTTGGTTTCTTAGAATCCTAGGAGATTAATATCTCCTTTCTTCCCTTACCTTATTCTATTTTTTGCCCTAACCCACTCTTAATGACAAGGCCTTATTTAGTAATTAAAGACAATATTGTTGAAAGAGGTTATAGGGGTTGAGGAGGTATCTTTTAAAAATACTAAGCTGAATGGCTAAGGAAGATGTGGCTTAGCAAGAGTGAGCACTGACTTCTATGCATGCTTTCAGGAGAGAGTTGTTTTTTCCAGAAATCACCCTGAGAACAGCTTCACTTTCTTCTGGAACAGAGCTGCCACCTATAATAGGGCCACCTACTTACTGGAAAAAAAATCTGTCCAGGTGCAAGGAAGCATAGCATCCACATAATCTTGCGTGTGTGTAGGAACGTGGGTGTGTGTTTGGCAGATGTGGGGAGGAAAGCACACAGACATGTTCTGAAATGCTTGCCATCAGACCCATGTTAGATAGTCCAATGCAGTAATTTCTGCAGAGCATTTAACACAACTTCCATCTTCTTCAACTCTATCTGGCCAGCCACTCTACCAGGTGTCATTTCTTTGGTCAACTTTTTGTTAAGGTGGTTTGGAGGTGGGCTCCCTTTGTAGCTCACCTCTTCTCACACTGTTCCAGAGGCCTTTAAAAGCTATGTGCAGTGGTGGGGAGTTTGCCAACTCTCTCCCTGCCCAGGAATGGATGTACATTAACATTGTCAAACGTCTAATCAGTGAGGCAGCTGTGTTTTGCTGAAAGGGCTCCAAACCACCTGATTCATGTCTTCCCTATAAAATAAATTATAATGGCCCTTGTCAGGTGACACCTGTTAGAAGCCTTACAAAGCATTTTCCCTGAATATAAAACAGTCTCCGCCTCTTTTTATAATCTTCTGGGCAAGGCTTTAGGACATTCTGCATCTGCCGAGAGTATAAACAACCCTATCCCTTAGTCCCTGCATATATCATTGCTCTGTCACTGACTCAGTTTAGGTCCTGGGAAGCTGCATAAACACCATCTAATCTTCAGCTTCAGTTCATCAGGACCTGGTCAGGTGCAGAGGGCAGCTGGAGATGGCACGGGCATTCTCAGATGCAATTTAGGAGTTTCTATTTGGGAACTGTCAGTTTGAGCCAAGCTGCTCTGCTGCCTTGGAAGTATGGGGGAGGGCAGGCGGTGACAGCAAGCAAGACCTGCTTGGTTTGCTGTGAGTAAATGAAATCATTTGCGTGCAACTTGTTTACTGTAGATGGATTAATACAATGTTGGCTCTTGAACTGTTGATATCTTTTATACCCTGCTCCAGAGAAGCAAAGAGAGTATCTGCAATCTAAATTTTTGCTCTGTATTTTCTGTTGTGTATTCTTTGCCTCTATATCAGCATTAGGGATATGGCTGACTGAGTTCCTTAAGGCTATAAATCGATATTCTTAGGGTGGGAAAAGATGGGTACATAACGTGAATATTTGTAGGTATACGTGCATGGAACAAACAACCTTATCAAACCAGGAAGAAATGTTCCCTTTGGTTTGTGTGCATGACTTTCCTCTTCCTTGACTTTGGCAAACTTGATGCTCCCTGCTTTAGAATCCTGAATGTGATGGGGTCAGAGGGTGATGATGTAAGTCATATTATATGTGTACATATAGATCTGGTATAAAGATATATATATATTTATATATGTATATACACAGGCATGCAGGAAAGGAGTTAGAGATGTCCTGTTTTAGAAACCATGATGTGGAAAGTTCTTTCTTATAATTATGCCAATGATTTGAATGGTTTAAAGACCCATTGTTGAACTCTGTACACATCTCTCTGAATTTACCCTGGCTCAACACATAACCACTTATACAGAAATGAAGGGAAAGCAAGGGCAGGCTGTGGAATCACTTGTGTCCCATCCAGTGAGGGAGCAGTGCTATTGTAAGTCAGGCTCAGTGCACATGACTGATGTGGGAACGGGGCTTGGAAATTTTGTCTTCTCAAATGCAACTTCACATGAAAGACCACAACACTTCCTGTGAAGTGGAGCTCTGAGACAAGCAAAGGGCACCATAGCTGCTCGGATCATTCTTCACTGTGAGCTGGGAATAAATGGGAGGGAGTGAGGAAGCAGGGGGAGGATCAGGAATAAGAAGAGGGCGGCACCAGGTCTCCTTCAACTTTTGTTTTACATAATCTGTTTGCAGTTGAGTCAGTCACCTATTTAAACCTTGTTTCAAACAACACACCGGTCAATAATATAAAATTCACACAATAACCAACTTCGCTGCCCTTCAGAAAATATACAGGGAAAACAACTGGAGTTTTTTTAACGTTAAAGTTCACTTCCTCATTCTTTCACTCAAAGGAAGCAGCACAAATTCTTGCCCCAGTACGAAGTCCTGACCTTGATGAATGCGATTCACTCCCATTAGGTGGCAGGTTCCACTGAGTGCCTCTATTGGATGGTGTTTCAATAGCTTGGCAGGCACTGTCTCACACATCTGAAGGCCCCGCTCTGCCGAGTTGGAGAGACGTGAAAACCAGCCTCCGACTGGCAGCCATCTTGATTTCTTGTTTTCCCAGGGGGCCTCGGGTTTGAAGTGCTTTTTGCTTCTGGGTGAAGAGCAATGATGGGCATTTCCTGTTATTGCCATGCTCTGTGGGGTGAGCTGGGGTTTTCTGGAAGGAATACTGAGCTTGATCTGGGGCTGTCAGGTTACCTTTCCTCTTATTCCGCTGTGAGTTCTGCATCCTATCTTCCTATGTTAAGAGGTATGTGGTCACAAGAAAATCATAGCAGGCGTCAATGAGAGAATAGATTGGAGATAGGAACACATACGGTGAAATTTCCCATATGCTGTATGTACCGACTTAAGACATAGGATGGGTACAGAATAATGAACCATCCTTGATTCAATTTTTCAACTGATTTTAAAGAAAGCATGACTTGGAGAAATGAAAAGCGCTCTATATAGTTTTCCACTGATTTAGTTTGCCTATTTTTTCCCCCTTGCTGGCTTTATTTTCTACTGACATAGATGTGAGAAGTCACACAAGGTGTCATGCAGAACTTGGGGGCATTGAATGCATGAAATTAAAATATTCCATGTAATGTTGAGCAAAATCAAGAAATCAAATTGTTAGAGGAATAGCTTGAAACCAGTGTAAGGAAGCTGTCAAATACAGTGTACTCTAAAACCTAGACAGAATCCCAGATAAGGTCCTGATGGAAGAAGAGACACAGATGTTACAAGAACTTTAACCAAAGTCTGGTCCTGGTACAACTCGACCTAGCACTCGGAAACCTTCCTGGGGTGCACTGAGTGTGTAAATGCCTTTCCAAGCATCTCTAATCTGTCTCAACCCAAGCAGTGCTGATCAAAGTTAATTTAGTGCTATTGGGAATAATGATTTCTTCAGACACTAAAGCCCTTTATGACTACATTGGAAAACGTTTTAAAGAACTATGCCCTTTCATCCCATTAGGTGGCAAGGCCCACTAAGCACCTTTACTGGATGGTTTCTTATCACACATCTAGGCTCTCTTGGCAGCCCTTAGCATCAAAATATATCTAAATGACAATCACAGCTAAACTTACCCCCCTTCTTTTGATGATGATGGGACATGCACTGGAAAAATACAGGTTGAGTTTATATAGTCTTGCTGTCCTAGAAAAAGCACTAATTTGGTTTGTAGTCATATTTTCTACTTGCATGCTGGGACAATATAAGAACAAAACAAAAAGCCCAACCCTGGTTACCTCCCTGCTTCCCCAAACCAATGTCCACCCAGCCTAGGTTTTTAACCTCTGTCTGTCCTAAGTACCCTGACTTTCTTGGTCAGGGTACTCAGTTGGAGGTGGGCAGATGGTCTCCCTGTTTGGCTTGTGGGAATGTTTTGGAAGGCTCAATTCAGGGCCCTACAGACCTTCTCCACTAAGCCCTCCTCCCTGCAAACTATTTCCCTGAACCATCTACCTTACTAGGCAGGATCCCAGTAAGTCCAAGGCAGGCTGAAGGTCACAGCAATGCTATCTTTGTCTACTGGTTCCATTAGTTCTCCTCTTGCACTTAAGAGGTAATAGTCCAGACTGCAGGTTGATGCCCCTCTTCAAATAAGTACTATAAATATACTAGAGCTATCCCTGAAAAAGATGCATTTGTACTTTTATATATATATGATTATATATATATATAAAATTTTTCTTTCTATTTATTTACAGGTATGTACTAATCTATAGGTATGGAAGGAGAGGTATAGTACAGGAACAGGCAGGATTTGTGTGTTCATGTGCGTATATTTATAATATGTATATTTATAGGTGTATATATATAGCCTCTGTCGTTGTTTGCATCGAATGTACCTCCGACCAGCGAGGAGTACCTGTCAGTGGTGAATAGGGAGAAGCCCCATATTGACGGTTCTCTTTGTCTCTTACATGAAGTCATTTGAGTAGGCAAGGTGGAAGCAGCCTGTGAAGTGAATGGGTCCAGTGTGAATCCATCTCTCCTCAAATCCATCAAGGAGGGACACTTGGTACCCAGGGCTGTGTGCCAGCTGCCTCTTCTCAAGAGGTCAAGGAGCCCAGAGCCCAGAGTGGGGAGGGATCATTCACGCTGCTGGTGCAAGATATGGCTTTTCCTACTAGATGGAGACAGGGCATGTAAGAATTCTGTCTTCCAGGAGAACGCTCACCACCAGGAACACAAAGTAGAGGCCAAACATGATGAAGCCCAGGATTTTGTTCATTCGCCACTTGCAGAGGGCAATGGAGAGGATGACGAAGAGCAGCATGATGAAGAGAAGGACGATGGCACAGAAGAGGCCATTGCTGCTGACAGCCACTGGCTGGAATCTGTGAATGACCGTGTACAGGAGCCAGGGCAGTGGGAGCCTGTGCAGGAGGGAAGCAGGGCAGAGGGGAGTGGGAAGACAAGGGGGGAGTAGTCAGACACGTTGAAGAAGGCAAACAACCTACTACTTTCTCAGGAACTCTAATCTGTGTGTCTTGTTAGGTTCACTATGACTCGGGCATGGTTGGCCCAGGAAACCACATAAGGAAATAAGACTTTAAAAACCTTTATGTTCTGACTGAATTCAGAGCAGGGAGAACAGTTAGACAACATCAAAGACATGACTGCTGTAGGTGATTTCTGCATTTGTGAATTTGATTGGAAATTATTTTGTTTCCTTCCTAGTTGAGATTAAAATGTTGCTTTCAGTCCTAAAAAGGTGAATTGCAGGATTTGCACAGGGTGAAGGGAGCAGGCAGGTGCAAAAAAGGTAGAGAAATGAGTGGTGAAAATGAGGAAAAAATTAAAAAATGGAGACAAAGAATAGCAATGACTTAAATAACAATCTAAAGGCAAGTGAAATTAAATGACGGTGGTGGGGGCCATGATACAATATCATAGTCTGAAGTTTATTCTGGGAAAGATGTTGACAATTGTTTGATGAAAAATTGGTCTTTTTGAAAGATTTAAGGAAGGCAGTATCTTACATTTGTGATGTGTTTTTTGAAAAAACTTTATTATATATTTTTATACCTGTTTTCTCCCTTGTCATTCAGCTTTTAAAATCTGAGGATCTCTTGTGTTTCCTATCCAGAGTGGTGATTCTGAAAGCCCTCAGGAGAGCTAGTTTCCACTACACCACAAGTGTTGACTAGGACTCTGAGAAAGGAAGATGCTGGAAGTGCAGGGCTCAGGGGACATGGGCATTTCCAAGTGGCTGGTGATAGGCGTCTGGCTGTACCCATCAGCCTAAAGACAGCATCGTGGCTAAGAAGATACCTGCTTGGCTGGCTGAGCTTTCTGAGTGACAAAAGCTAAGGGAGGTTCAGTTTTGGCCTAGTCTCAGGGTGTGGAAGAGGAGGTACTCTTTTGAAACATTACATTCTCCAAAGGAAAAGAGAAATAATGAGGGTGAAAGGGGCAGTGAGTTTATAGATCTGCCTCCTATGCTGGAGAGAGGGAATTGGAAGGCAGAGCCCATGCATTGTGGATCTTTGAAATTCTAGGCCTGGCACATGCAGCCCCTAACTGGGTGCATATATTAACCTGGGCCAAGCTGAAGTGATCGATGTTACTGCCTTGTGGGGATCAGTACAGGCACTTTGTCCACTAGAGCCTGGCCAGGAGGGGCTTCCTTCTGTGAACTTGTCAGGGAGGGGTTCCCAGCCTGGGAACAAGGGGTAATTACAGTTCTTAGTGGGAGGGGGGCAGCCTTGGCACTGGGGTCAGCAGTGAAAAGTCAGAAAAGGGAAGGGGAGGGCCTGAGAGTGGCGGTGATGCCAAACTGAGAGCCGTTGACAGGGACTTGGTCTGGGAAACTCTTTTTCCATCTCGTGAAGAAAAGACCAAAACCAATTTTATTCTTATTACACACACACACACACACACACACACACACACACACACACACACACGCTTCTAGTGAAGTTGAGTTTAATAGCACTACAAATGGCTTGCAAAAACCTTTTGGGGGAAAATGACACTTTTCATGCCTTTTGGTCTACCAATTCTTTTTTTTTTTTTGAGACGGAGTCTCGCTCTGTTGCCCAAGCTGGAGTGCAGTGGCGTGATCCTGGCTCACTGCAAGCTCCGCTTCCCGGGTTCACGCCATTCTCCTGCCTCAGCCTCCTGAGTAGCTGGGACTACGGGCGCCCGCCATCGCGCACGGCTCATTTTTTGTATTTTTAGTAGAGACGAGGTTTCACTGTGGTCTTGATCTCCTGACCTTGTGATCTGCCTGCCTCGGCCTCCCAAAGTGCTGGGATTACAGGTGTGAGCCACCACGCCCGGCCTGGTCTACCAATTCTATTGTCAGGAATTAAGTATAAAAATAACTGAAAATGCAGATTAAATTTTACTCAGAAAATGATCATTTCAGTGTTATTTTGAATAATAAAAAACTGAGTATCTCTAATAACCTCTAATAACAGGGAACTAGTTAAATAGCAAATAAGTAAATGTAATGTTATATAGCTGTTTAAAAATCACAAGCTTAGAATGCTACAGGAAAACAGCCATAATACAATTGTAAGCTAAAAATGAAAGATGCATACATACACACAAATAGCAATGTAATTTCAATCATGTGAAATACACAAGAATTTCAAAAGGGTGGTGAGTTATTGATCTTTAAGCTTTATTTTTCTTTTCTTTTTTCTTTTCTTTCTTTTTTTTTTTTCCGAGACGGAGTCTTGCTCTGTCACACAGGCTGGAGTGCAGTGGTGCGATCTCAGCTCACTGCAACCTCTGCCTCCTGGGTTCAAGCGATTCTCCTGCCTCAGCTTCCCGAGTAGTTGGGACTGCAGGCGCATCCTACCATGCCTAGGTAAGTTTTGTATTTTCAGTAGAGACAGGGTTTCAACATGTTGGCCAGGATGGTCTCAGTCTCTTGACCTTGTGATCCGCCCGCCTCGGCCTCCCAAAGTGCTGGGATTACAGGTGTGAGCCACTGCGCCCTGGACCTTTATTTTTATTTTCTATATCTGTGAGTGAGTATATGTTAATTTCAGAAGCATAAAGAAAATGCTGGCAAAGCTATGAAGAAACTTTTACACTTAATATATTGCTAATGACATCACTCAATATATTGTCAAAAATGTTGTAAGCTGGTGTAATTTCTTGGGAAAGAACTTCTTGGAAAAGAAATATACAAAATACATCAACAGCCATTAAGATGTTCAAAATATTTAGTTCATTAATACTGCTTAAAGGAATTTATCCTAACAAAACAATTGAAAGAGGTTTTTCTTCATAAAGATGTTCATCAAAACTCCCATAGCAGAAAAATTTTAAAAAATCCTATAAAAGGAAAAAGCCACTGAAAAACAAGAGGGAAAATTTGAAGCCACAAAATGTTAGTTATGAGCTATGAAGAGTCTTAGAAAAATGGTTATGAATTACTAATTTATTCATAGATGCCTCTTTATGCCAGGCATATATTGCTTTAAAATGGAAAAATAACAGCCTTCCAAACAGATAAAACTGAATATTTTACTAAGAAAACTTTGTGAAATACATGGAAGAAAACAAAAAAGAAGTGTTGTTTCTGAGTGATAGAATTAGGAGTGACTTTTCTTTAAACTTCCATTTGTGTGTGTGTTTATATAATTTAAGAATAATGAACAAAAAGCATTTTGTAATTCTTCATAATATACTATAGAACATTACTATTATTGTTTTTTTTTACAAGAGATTGATCAAGAACACTACTATGAATATTTGGACCACAGAATTGAGAAACACTGTTTAGGCATTCATTCATTCACCCATCCATCCATCCATCCATTCCACAAACATGTGTCAAACAACTACCAGTGACAGCAATGCAGTAAGCTCTGAGGAGTTCCTGCTCTTGGGGATGCACAGTCTAGCAGGCAGATATACCAGGACAAAGAGTAAGACGTACAGAGAGTTTATAGGGACAAGAGCCTCTAAGTCGGGCCCAGGGGAATCAGAAATCAGGATTTAAGTTGTCACTGAAAGGATAAATCAGAGTTTTCCAGTCAGACAAGCATGGAGAGCTCTTCAGTGGGGGCTCACGTGTGATTGAGACAGTGGACACTCACAGCAGAGTTTTATGCAGGGAGTGCTACAATTGATAGCACAGACTCTTTGTTCAAATCCTAGCTACTGCATTTAATAGTTGTGTGAACTCTGGGCCTTTCAGTATTTTTTATCTGAATAATAGGGGTGATAATACATACTTCATAGGATTATTGTGTGGCTTAAATGGAGAAAAATGTACACACAGTGCACATGGTAGACACTGTAGGAAAAACAATATGGTACTGAAAAGGTGCAAGACAGAACAATATTTAAGATATTCAATGAGAAAGTAGGTGCTTTCAGTAAGGTTCCAGACTCAAGTGTTAGGAGCCCAGTACTCCAGGGAACGTAAGGATAATGTCTTATATCTTATTTTCTCAGGGTACTGATGTTCGAGTTTGTCAGACTACTTTTACTTTTGACAAGTTAAATAAAATGGTAGAGATCACAGCACCCCAAACCCCAATCCGATTCACTTTAGTGATTATTCATATTGAGAGCTCACGTTTGTTTCATTGTAAGAACAGATCTCACCTTCTGGCTTTAGAAAACCTAGAATATCTTCACCAGTGCAGATAAAGAAATGGTAATGCCAAGATTCTCAGTATTTTCCAAGGAAGGATACAAGATATGTATGGTGGGCCTATGTTTGTCCCAATCTACCTTAAAATCCAAATCTCACCTTAGGCTGGTGGGGACTTGAATTAAAATTAGAATGTGAACATTCTTATCATGAAGCTATCACATGATATCTCAGTTCCACTTGAATGTTGTTATATAAGTGAAATTCTCCCAAAATATTTCCTAAAATATCCATTCTGTATGTAGGTATGTGTTTCTGCTTGTCTAGGGATGACTTATTTTTCATTTAGTTCTCTGAAATGAGAAATAGAATTGGGGAAATGAAACGGTATTCTCAGTCTTTACTCTGTATTGGTATTGGTTAGTCGTAGGCTCAGAGATCCTGGTCATGTCTCTGCAGCTTCTAAGAAGACAAAGACACTAGTGGAGCTGGTGTACACCTTTGTAGAACTATCTCTACTCACCCTACAGTGATGTCAAAAATGTTGCTTCCAACAGAGCTGGACACAGCCATGTCCCCTAACCCCTTCCGGGCCACTATGACACTGGTGATAAGATCAGGGATGGAGGTCCCAGCAGCCAAGATGGTCAGGCCCATAATCTCTTCACTGATGCCGATTGTCTCTCCAACCTAAATGTCAGGACAGGAATACACATCTCAGTGTTTGAAGTTACAAAATCATAAAAACCACAAAAATTTCAATGCAACCTCCTTTTAATGCATTTCTATACTGTGCTATGCAAAGTGCTGAGATGATAAAGATGAATAAGCCACAATCATTGCTAATAGAGTTTATATTTTTAGGATATTCAGACCCAAGGCATCAGGAATGTTCACATGAGAAACAGATAATCTCCGATAAAGAGCTCTAGAGGGCTAGAGTGCAGCGTTTATATGGTGCTTTCTAAGACTGAGTCAGGGAAGCTCCAGGATTAGAGGTAGAAAAGTCAATTGGCCATGGAATCTAGGGGCAGTGGCACAAAGTCCTGTGGCAGATTTGCCCTTCAACTTACTACCAAAACCAAGGACTGACACCCAAGGTCTCAATTTTCGTTTAGCATCTCCTAGTGTCTATAACCCATTTTTTTTTTTTTTTTTTGAGACAGAGTCTCGCTCTGTCGCCCAGGCTGGAGTGCAGTGGCCAGATCTCAGCTCACTGCAAGCTCCACCTCCTGGGTTTACGCCATTCTCCTGCCTCAGCCTCCCGAGTAGCTGGGACTACAGGCGCCCGCCACCGCGCCCGGCTAAGTTTTCTTTTGTATTTTTTAGTAGAGACGGGGTTTCACCGTGTCAGCCAGGATGGTCTCGATCTCCTGACCTCGTGATCCGCCCGTCTCGGCCTCCCAAAGTGCTGGGATTACAGGCTTGAGCCACCGCGCCCGGCCTATAACCCATTCTTAAACACTTCAAGATTCTATCATTTCCACTGGAAACTCGATGCTGGGTGTTTTGGGTTTTGGTAACACACAGCAAAGCAGCTGTGGAGAAGCAAAAGCCAGAAAATCAGAGGACCTGGATCCAAGATCTGGCTCTGGTATGTGTTAATTTCTTGACATTTTGCTTACTGTACCAATTGTACAGTGTCTTTGATCCTCACTTTGCCATCTATAAACTCGGGATAATAATACCTACTTTAGCAGGTACTTGTGAGGACTAAATGATAATTTGTGAAAGACTCTTTGTAAATAGTACATTATTATTGAAAAGCAAGGGGAGGGTGGTTATTAACTTTTTTTGGTCTTTGTCTTTGCCTTTTAAGACTGATGAGTTCTATTTTGAAAGGTTGGTCTAGCCTCAGGTGGAAGCTCCTCCATTCTCTTGAGCAATTTGTCTCCTTGGGACTTTCTAGAAAAACTTTCTATTTTTATTTTTAGAGATGGGTTCTTGCTCTGTTGCCCAGGCTGGAGTGAAGTGGCACAGCCATAGCTCACTGCAGCTTCAACCTCCTGGGCTCAAGCGATCTTCCAACCTTAGCCTCCAGAGTAGCTGGGACCACATGTGAGCACTGCCACACCTGGCTAAGTTTTTTTAGAGATGGGTCTTACTATGTTGCCCAGGCTGGTCTTGAACTCCTGGCCTCGAAATCCTCCTGCCTTGGCCTCCCAAAGAGTTGGGATTACAGGTGTGAGCCACTGTGCCTGGCCTCTTGGGACTTTTAAAACCTGTACATGTTTTGCTGGAGTTGGTGAACTGTGGCTCTGAAAACCTTCAAGATAATGCTTTCCATCTGGTTTCCAATAGGTTATCTGATGATGTCCAGCATTTTTTGAAAAAATTTAAAGGGCCAAAATAGCACATAAGGATAAAGGCTTTTAGGAAATAGAATACACTCATTTCTTAATCCTTTTTAAAAAATTCTTATTTTTATAAGAAATAGAGTGGTTCCTACTAGCTTAAAAGCATATTTTTATGTTGATGATCATGCCTACTCCAGAGCCTGATGAGCTTAACTAGCTTACCCTGTCCTCATGGGACACAGAATCACTGCTCCCCATTAGTAAGTTCCATATATGCAGGATCCTCACCTTGGTCACTGTGATCTCCCTAATTGACAGAACATACAGAGCCTGGTACATGGCAGACTCTTAGTACCAATTTGCTGAGTAAGCAAATCAATCCGCATACATAGGTGATTTCACCAGCATGTTTTTCTGCTGATTCTCCTAGAAAAAGTTCAATAAGAGTTTTGCACAGGAGTGCCCTATTTGAGCAAAATATTCTCAAAAGTTGTCAATTGTTTGTTAGATTTGGAGTGAAGCATTGTCAAAGACTGAGAAGATGCTGACTAAACAATTGTCACTGTTGGCAAGTTCCAATCTATTTAGAACATTCTTAATAATTCTTGGAGGGAATTCTAAAGTAGCGACTGTTTCAAAAATTATTTGCTGGGCGCAATGGCATGCACTGTAGTCGCAGCTACTTGGGGGTTGAGGCACGAGGATCACTTGAGCCTGGACATTCGAGACCAGACTGGGCAACATAGCAAGACCTTGTCCCCAAAATATAAACAAAATAATTCATATTTGGAGTTTGAACGCTACTATATACAGGAAAACATAGGAATTGAAGAAGAGAAGGATGGTGGTGTGGTTAAGAGCACTGGCTTGGGAGATGACAGTGCTGGGTGCAAATCCTAGCCTGCCACTCCTAGTGCAAGGTAGACAACTTCCGTGAGTCTCGGTTTTTCCCATCTGTAAAATGAAGAAAATATCCACTCAGAATTGTTGATGACTATATGTGATGATGCAAATGAAGCATATAGCACAGTGTCAGGCATAAAGTAAATGTTAAAAAAAAAAACCTATACTTAATTTTAATTTTTTTCTTTTGTTGAGACAGAGTCTCTCTCTGTCATCCAGGCTGGAGTTCAGTGGTGTGATCTCGGCTTACTGAAACCTCTGCCTCCCGGGTTCAAGTGATTCTCCTGCCTCAGCCTCCCAAGTAGCTGGGATTACAGGCATCTACCACCACGCCTGGCTAATTTTTGCATTTTTAGTAGAGATGGAGTTTCACCATGTTGGCCAGGCTGGTCTTGAACTCCTGACCTCAGGTAATCCGCATGCCTTGGCCTCCCAAAGTGCTGGGATTGCAGGTGTGAGCCACTGCACCTGGCCAAAAAACTAGATTTTATAACTCAGGCATTACTCCTTTCCCTCTCCAATTTATTAGACTATCAGGTGTCTGGTAGCAGGAACAGAAATGGGCTTACTGGGGCCAATTCACATCATGGAAAACTTCATGAGAATTTTCATTAGACCTCAAACCCCTGGTGAATCTGTGTGGCTCTAGAAATCCTTTCGTGGAAGGAGAACTAGTCTTCATGAGCTTGTTTTGAGTACATTTCACTCAAGTTAACTTTTGTCAAATCAGTAAAGATGATGGGTACATGGACGGGACAGTACTCTGAAAAATCAGGGAGCACCAGAGAGGCTTAGAGCTTTCAATAGAAAGAATATCAGAAGTCTTTTGGGGAAATTCTTTCATTTTCTTAAAAAAAAAAAAAAAAAAGCCAATCATGAGGCCCATGCTGCTCCCAGTATTCCGTAATGCAGTTCTGTGCCTTGGTTTAAGGAGGATCTGAAAGAATGCTAATTGGCTAAATGAGACAAAAGGTCTTATTTGACTCTTAAAATTAACTTCTAATATTAGATGCAGGATTGACTTTAACCACAGATTTTCATCACCCATTAAATTCATTAAAGTGCAAAAACAATAAGCAACAAGAATAACAAAAAAGGCAAAAAAACACAAACAAACCCACAAAAAAACCCAAAAAAAGCCAAGGGCAAATTGCATTAAAGCGTTGTAGGTGAAGGACGTTTATTTTTTGCCAAACAGTAGCCAAATTATCAAATAGCATTTATGATAAAAGTGTTGATAACAAAAGAGTTGAACACTAAATGGTATAACTGCTATGGATTTTATAGTTCAGAAGTACGAACAACAGAGTTAGAGCTAGACTTCTTGGAACAGAATCTACTTTGTTCAGCTGTCTGAGTGTTTTGAAAGAAGTATTTCTATAGGAAAAAAGAGAAATTTCTCTTCCATCATTGAAAAGTAAGGCTTCCGTTTATGCCTTTCATTCACCTTGGCTTTTTAAAATTATTCTTTCAGGCATTGAATTTGTGTTCCTTTTCTTTGAAAGAATAAAAAGAAAACAAGACTGGAATTAAGGTAATCATTAAAAAGAAAAAGATGGAACCCTGAATAATGATGTTTTATAAAATGGCAAAAAAGAAATATCTGGGAAACAACATATCGCAGCAAGTTAGGAAAACACCACTTTTTCTTTATTAGTTTATGAAGAAATAAAAGATGATTATTAAGAAAAACTATTATATGTTATAAATGGCAAACAGTCCTTTCCGCCTGGACATCTGGAGGCTGAAAAGCAGCCCACCTTCTGCTGTGATTTCTGCCAGGTGTTGGTAGCAAATGTCTCTCAATGAGTATAGAAAATAATGACTCCAAGGCACAGAGAACTTGCTCAGGAAGCCAATGATTTTTTGGAAATATCCAGGAAGAGTAATCTGAAGTCAAATGTCAGTAAAATAACTGTGATATGAATAATATAAAATAACTTGTAGAAATAAGACAGTGTATCAGCCAGCGTTTTCTGTGGATCTTGCTAGTAACATGTATTCTTTTTTTTTTTTTTTGAGACGGAGTCTCGTGCTCTGTCACCCAGGCTGGAGTGCAGTGGCCGGATCTCAGCTCACTGCAAGCTCCGCCTCCCAGGTTCACGCCATTCTCCTGCCTCAGCCTCCGAGTAGCTGGGACTACAGGCGCCCGCCACCACGCCCGGCTAGTTTTTTGTATTTTTAGTAGAGACGGGGTTTCACCATGTTAGCCAGGATGGCCTCGATCTCCTGACCTCGTGATCCACCCGCCTCGGCCTCCCAAAGTGCTGGGATTACAGGCTTGAGCCACCGCGCCCGGCCTTTTTTTTTTTTTTTTTTTTTTTTTTTTTTTTTTTTTTTTTTTTTTTTTTTTT